>NC_056729.1:239509898-239697398 GCF_019279795.1 Protopterus annectens | reverse complement strand
CCAATCTTCTTATTAATGGTTTATATAGTTTTGCTGATATGCAGATCAAATTTGAGATTATTGTCCACTATTACTCCTAAAAGCTTAGTATAGTCATTTGGAGAGATAGAGGTACCATTGTTGGATATTATGGAGAAGGAAAATGGGGTGGATCTACTCGTGGGACTAAAGAGGAGCAGTTTAGTTTTGTTGGGATTTAACAACAGATGCTGATTAGAGAGACAATTTTCAACTGTGTTGAATGTGTTTTGTGTTAAGGTTTGCAGGTCTAAAGGGGAGGAGGCCATACAGATCAGGGTAGAATCGTTTGCATATTGAATGCAGGTTGCATCAGGGATGGCGTATGAAGATTGTTGATGAAGATAGAAAAGAGTAGAGGACCTAGAATAGAGCCCTGAGGGACACCGAGGGTGAGGACCTAGAATAGAGCCCAGAGGGACACCAAGGGTGAAGACTTAAAATAGAGCCCTGAGGGACACCAAGGGTGAGGACCTAGAATAGAGCCCTGAGGGACACCAAGGGTGAGAGGTAGCAAGGGGGACAGTTTGCCCTGCCATAATACAGCCTGTTGTCTGCCATTCAGATAAGATAGGTACCACTGAATAGCATGGTTATCTAGGGAGATGGATTTTAGGGAATGGATGAGTAATTTGTGGTTGACTATCAAAGGCCTTCAACAGGTCTAGAAATAGGGCTGAATATAGCCTGTTGTTGTTCCTATTTTGGAACTCCACTACACTAACATGTATTATGCTGTAGTATAGCAAGTTAGAAGGGAACATTACTAAGGTTGCAACAGGCAGTCATTAAAAACATAATGGTATGTTCACCATTTTTTTCTGTGGAGTGCGATGTTGGAGTTGATATATTTAAGTAGCAGGGGGTGTGGAGGGTGCAGCCCCCCCACATGTGAGGGTGAAGTGGGGCTTGCCCCCTGCTCATACTTGGTGGAAAGTAATATGCTTTGTCTTGTCTATAGTCAGTGTTTGTATCCTGTGAGTTTTCAGTCTTTTGGGATTCAGGATTTTTAATTTTCAGGATTTTGGGTGTCAATCCTATGTATATATAGATCTATATAGATTATATATATATTATATATATATACACATATAGCAAGATATATATTTTATTTATTTTATTAAAAAATAAAATAAAAATAGATAGATATGGATATATATGTAGACATATAGACAGATATAGATATAGATATATATATGAAAACATATGATGATGCTGGAGCAGTATACTTTCAGGTGCAAGATGTGTTATCTGTGAATATGCTGGTATTAATCAATGCAGTACAGTCTCGCCAATACCGTTATGCAGTATATGGAATTACAGTGGTCAGTACTGCATGCATTTGTCCAGGCATGTGCACATCATTGAGTAGAACTGAGCGTAGTTTTTTGTCCAGTCAGCTTAATGCAAAAACTGAGTAATTCAGAAAAACTACTGTATAATTTTCACAGCAGGCATTCAAATATGCATGACATAAAAGTGAGAGAAAGTACATAGCCTCATTTTTCTATGGAAGAAGAAATGGATCAGAAATTTGGAGTCATGAGTTCTTATCTCCAAACTTCTTCTGTTATATCACCTTCACTAACTTAAACAAGGTGAGTCCTTACTTATTCAGCTGCAACTGTTGTGCATGGAAAGCTGGTTAAATAAACAGCCATATAAAAACTGTGTCAATACTTCTATAGGTTACAGAACAAAAGTGTAATGAGAAAAGAACTGTGTGGACAGCTAATGGTTGTGCTGGATGATCATTAAGCCTAAAGGCAAACACACCCATCTGGCCTTATTCACCTTGAGCTCATAATACCAGTAGATAAAACAGCTTCTGTTGTATTTGTTACACATCTGCCACATTTTGAAAAAGTGTTCATAACAATTAAAGTTTATATTCATCTCATCCAGGGAAGGTACACTGGTAAAGAAGTGGTACTGTGGGGGAACATTTGGTCAGTAGTATTACGTGTTTAATATTGGATGCCTTGACTGAATATACAAACAGGGATGTCAGACACATGTGTATGTGCATCATGGTGTATATAAATGGGGTAATTTGTGGGTCACTTCATAAAGACGTTAATTCGAGTGTTTACCATACCTATTGATCAATGCCCGAGAAACATACAGAGGAATTTTGCAGATCAGCTGATCCAGAAGAGCAGGTTATTTCATCTAGAGAATATGATATTCATCCAGGTCCTCCATCTCCATGGCTGATGGCTCTTTGAACTACAGGCAAACTGGATCTCTGTGTATAAACAATTGCTGCTGGGCATGAATACAGTCAATAGCAACACTGTATGTATACAATGGACTGATGCAAGGCCAGTGACATGATTCATGTTGCTAAACTATAACATGTTCATCTAGCATGGGAAGGAACATCTAAAAGTGGTGGGCAGTTTAGCTCACTGAGCCATATCGGCTGGAGATGGTGGAGTTTAACTCATCCTGAGGTAGAAAAACTTCAAAATGGTCACACGGTGTTGTGCTGGATGCTGGTGCAGAGTTTCTTTAGACACCAAGGATATCTATGGAGGATGCACCAAGTAATTACCGTTCTTTTCCTGGAGCAGCACATATATTTCATTCAAACAAATTCTTTTTTGCCCTTACTAGACTGTTTTGGTTATATAGTAAAATCAGAGATTCCATCAGCACACAACACTGAACATGGTATGGTATGGTATGGTATGGTAATTCATTTTGCAGGTTTGTATAGGAAACATTCCTACATCTGAGCTGCTAATATACATATAGTATTGGGTTTGAATTGCAGATGGTACTGTGCCTTTTTGTGTACACAGGTGAAACACTATCTTGGACTGTAGGTCTACAAGTGATGGCAGCTTTGCTCACTGTTCTATACTAGGGACACAGTTACTCAGGGAAGTGCACCTCCCTCCAACCAGACACATGTCAGAATCTGCCATGTGGACTACTGGGCTGGGGATACACACAGTGTGGGGGGTAGTGGGTCTCACTGGTCACTTGGTTATTATCCTCCTCCTGAAGTTGGTGCATCAATGGCCCACCTAAATGCATGTGTAGGGTCTTCACTGAAACACAGGTTAATGCTACCACAGCCATTGCAGTGGTGGTCAGGCTGATGCAAGGTGTATAAGTTGACCCCCATGAGGGCATTTGCAAGATGTGCGATTGTTTTCATAAGCAAAATAACCTACTAGGACATACATCTTTCAAGGTTGCCACCCACGTGTGAGGTGCTGTCCATCTGTACTTCTACAGATGATAGCCATCATGGTTCTAGACAATGTAGACTATGCTCTTGCAGCAGTAGCACTTTAACTGATACAACTTTTGTAGAGCTGTCTAACCACAAGAGAGGACTACCCAGGGAGTGGCAGTCATAGGAGTGACACATTTCATAATGAACAACACTCACAGTTATTTAGCATGGCAATGGAGTGATACAACAAGTATTACTTCCCTTAGATTCAGTAGCTGTAGGTGTGTGAATGTATGGAGCGTTCAGACCACTACCATGCATAACCTTGACCTATCCAGTTGACCAACACTCAGTGGTACACCTCCTGATAAGGCTGTGTCCCAGCAGAAACCCAGACAACCTACCACTGCCTACAGCATATGACAAACACACACACACAGTCTCAACAGCAACATTCCCATTCATTTCTCTCTCCCAGCCCATGCACATAGCTGTGCTCTTTCCCCTAGTTGTCCTCCATACTTACACATCTTCCTCTGAAAGGCATCCACATATGTGTGCCCTTACTTACCTGTGTATATGATAACTGTGCCCAGCCCTTTGTGCATTGTCACTTGGGTGGCTATGTCTCATGCAGAGTGCGCCCATCATATGACTATGCACAATCTGGTGTATGTTTAGAATTCATTGATTTTAATGTAGTGCATCAGCTTTATGCTATTTTACTAGTGGCAAAAGGTAGGAGCAAGCCACTGCCTCTTTTCCAGTCCCACAGCATACTGTGTCTGCCTCCATCTAGCATGTTCATTCTTTGCATCTGGCTCCCTGTCTGACTCCACATTTTGCTCTATTTTCACTGCCTGGTGTACTGTGGCATACTCCTTCTGAAATTGGGACCCTTGCTGTATCTGTTATCCTCATTATCATAATGTAATATGTCTGCACAAGTTCCAGGATCATACTTCAGGGTGCTACCAGAGGTGTCCAGATTGTGAAAGATGATTTTATCAGTCCAAACACATGTTCAGTAATGTTCCTTGTTTGCATATGAGTATAGATGTACCCTTTGTCTGCTTCATTTCAGGATTCCTGATGGGTGTGATCAACTAGGTCTCCTGGACATTCTCAACATCCCTAACAAGATTGTCCTGGAGAACAACACCATTTGTAAAATGATGGTACAAGTCAAAGGTGTGTGATATGGGAGAGTTATGGACATTTCTTGGGTGGCCTGCACGCACACATATACTGTAGATGATTCTTCTTTGTAATTGAGACCACCTGGAGGTTAATGCAGTGATACTATTTTCATTTCATGTACCTCCATCCCAGTTCCCCAGCAGTGGCCTTCATTTTGATATAGATGCAGTCCGTGGCTTTCAAACATCTGGGAAATGGGCTAATCGTAGTAGCCCTGCATGGTTTCCCCTCTTTCCTATGTTGTACTTGTAAATCACGTTATCTCAAACATGATGCAGGATGGCATGTATGACGTGATGGGAGTGTTCTCAAGGCAAACACCTGAGATAATTCCACTCTGTCCCCAGTAGGTGACTGGAAGGTCTCTGTCACTTATATACATATATTCACAAATACCTTGGTATCCACTGAAATAGGTAGCCTTTGATTCCCACAAGTCTGTGAATGAGGCAGAGCCATGTCTATTATGCATGGTCTCACTATCCACTCAGTAGTGATCCTGAAAAGTTAAGTGCAGTCACAGGAGTCAGCACCTCTGTGGGTAGTGACATACACCACTGTGGATCATGGCAGAAATCAAAGCATGATGAAAGTACTTGTTTACTAAGGAGGTGGCAACCTAATATTCTCACAGAATTGTAGTATAACAAAACACTGACGGATTCAGCACCCAGGAGGCAAGGACCACTTCAGTTTTCCATAAACGAACTCTTTTATTGATAAAAATACGAACAGACAAGCGCTTTCACGCACCTAAGTGCGCTTCCTCAGATCTTCACATTTAAACAAGATTTGCCATGGAGTATATATACCCAGTAAAATTTAATTAAACCAAATTGAATTCAATTAATTATTCACTTAGTCTAAAAGGATGGTTAATGCTATCGTTTGTATACATAAAGAAACAGTGCAAAATAAATACAAGTAGCATTGCTGTATGGGCATTCAAGACTTAAAATTTCATCGATAAACATAATGATACATATTCTAAAAGTATACGTTAAAAGGTGTTTCTCAAAAACAATAAAATATTAGAATGTTAAAAACATTAAATGTATAATAATTCAATAATGCTCATATAGAGAATATATGTAGTAAATACATAGAAAATTCTAAGTGAAACTTAAAGCTCTCAGGAAACATATATATGTATATTATTCTAATATATGTAAAATATATATAAGAGGGCTATTTCTACAGTGTATGAATCTGAAAACCTTAAAGACTGTGGAAATGTATATCTATACATGTGTTGAGTGCATGTAGTAAAAAACACTTGTATATATATGTGCAACTTGTTATTTATACATTAAATGTTAAATAAATAAATAAATAGATAAAATCCGAAGATGTAAATAACTGTTGATTATCAAAATATGCATATAAATATAAATGACAAGTTGCACATATATATACAAGTGTTTTTTACTACATGCACTCAACACATGTATAGATATACATTTCCACAGTCTTTAAGGTTTTCAGATTCATACACTGTAGAAATAGCCCTCATATATATTTTACATATATTAGAATAATATACATATATATGTTTCCTGAGAGCTTTAAGTTTCACTTAGAATTTTCTATGTATTTACTACATATATTCTCTATATGAGCATTATTGAATTATTATACATTTAAAGTTTTTAACATTCTAATATTTTATTGTTTTGAGAAACACCTTTTAACGTATACTTTTAGAATATGTATCATTATGTTTATCGATGAAATTTTAAGTCTTGAATGCCCATACAGCAATGCTACTTGAATTTATTTTGCACTGTTTCTTTATGTATACAAACGATAGCATTAACCATCCTTTTAGACTAAGTGAATAATTAATTGAATTCAATTTGGTTTAATTAAATTTTACTGGGTATATATACTCCATGGCAAATCTTGTTTAAATGTGAAGATCTGAGGAAGCGCACTTAGGTGCGTGAAAGCGCTTGTCTGTTCGTATTTTTATCAATAAAAGAGTTCGTTTATGGAAAACTGAAGTGGTCCTTGCCTCCTGGGTGCTGAATCCGTCAGTGTTTTGTTATACTACATTGTCTCTCATCTTGGCTGAGGATTCTATTGGAACCATCCGGTATATTTTACACATTCTCACAGAATTAGCACAGAGAGTCTCTGGCATTCAATTCCATGATGCGTGCACTGCTCATGCACCCCATTTACTTATTTTTATTTCTAAATCATTCTACTTTCTTGTTTTTCCACATCTGCATAATTCCAACCACTTATTTTAGCAGCACTGTTAATTAATATCTCATTAAATGGCTATTAGCATAAACTACACCCAATGATGCTGCCCCAGTATTACACTAGTGGTAGATGTATCTTTGAATTGCCCACACCCTGTGCATGGCCGCTTGTCATACAAATTAGCTTGCCACAATGCAGCTAAATTTTTTGAATCCTAGCATTAGTAACACAAATTATTTATGGTTTGAGCCTAAGTGATTAGCCAGTTATGTATTATTTGGTTAAAAGATCAGTTAGACAAAAAGGTTTCTTATAACTCTTCCATTTGATAGTGAAATAAAGAAGAGAGATTATTGGCAGGAACTGTGGGAAATGCACACTCTAGGAGATACCATAATACAATATGACATAGAATGAGGGAAGCAAAAACTTGGGGGAATAATTGTAGACAAGATAAATTCTACTCTGAAATTCGTTGTGTTAAAAATGCTCTCAACATCAAAGAAACAATTGTTTTGAAGCTGAGGCAGAATAAAGTAAGATATGTTTCGGTATTAGCAAAAACTAAAAACTATTCATGCCAATTCTTGCAATTATAGGTACAATATTTTGAAAACATTTTTTTTTCTTTAATGATATAAGAGGACAAGTGGTATAGTCAACAGGTAGCAATAATCAGCTTAGATGCTGAATAAAGCCTTTGACAGGGAGGGTTAAAGTTATTTTATTTTTATTGAAATATCGCTGTTTGATTTTCCAACAAGGTTTCTGCATATTTATTTATTTGTTTAGTTATGTATGTTTTTGTTTTGCAGTCCTGTAGCCAAATATTTAGTTAACACTCACATGTTTGGAACATTAGGTTTAGAAAGAGTCTCACTTTGTATTTGGAGACTATAGTAGTTGTTCTCCAAGTATCAGATGTGAGGTCTTCCCATAAAGATTCAATAATATGTAGTCTTCGTTTTTGCAGATGACCTATTGATTTACTTAATCAGACTATCTGGGGATCTTGGGAATTTATTTATATTGCTCAGAGAATTTGGACAGGTTTAAGTAATAATATAGACATTACTGAATAAGAACTTTGCCTCTGAATTTTATACCATCTGTCCTTCTGTGAGGGCAGTACTCTCACCTCTGGGAAGATTGTCCTTCTGTGAGGGCAGTACTCTCACCTCTGGGAAGTTGATAAAATCAAGTGTTTCAGGCACAGATGGCAAAAGATATACAGCAGAGAGTAGAAGTAACATATGAAACTGTGATGATGAGCTGCAGGGCAGTGTTCCAGAGAAAGAGCCATTAGTACAATTGTTCTGCTTGGCATACACATCTATGGAGGTGATGATACTTCCATAACTGCTATATGTTTGTACAGATCCTCTCCTTACTTTCCTGGGTAAGCTTTCTTTACATAGTTAAAAAAGTAATCGACAAGGTTATCTGAAAAACATGGGTGAACAAGGGTAGACTGGAGCAAGTTGGTACTGTTAAAGAAAAGTGGCATTTTATATATTCCAGAGTTGAAAATCTACCAGATGGTGGCTTAATTCAGCCTGTTTTGTTTATGTAGGAATGCGTTGGGTTCTGCAAGCTTGATGGATGAACCCAGAGTGCAGATGATTCCAAATACCTGTTCTTTTTATTTCCAGGCTCAAAGTTTCTCCTCTACACAGTGGCTAAGGAAAGTCACTACACTATTAGGTTTTAAGATGTCCTTGACAATTATTTATTCGACCTGGCATATGGCAGTCAATCAAGTTTCAAAACACTGGCAATTTATTTTAAATCATTTATGTAGACCTTAAGTTAACCTGACAAAGGTTTA
Organism: Protopterus annectens; assembly: GCF_019279795.1. NCBI lineage: Eukaryota > Metazoa > Chordata > Ceratodontiformes > Protopteridae > Protopterus > Protopterus annectens. Next base: position 239,688,951 of record NC_056729.1, on the reverse strand, counting down.
CATTATACATAGCAATTCTGCTTTTTCTTTCTATAAATTACCTTTCACTTTTTGCTTTAATCTGATCATATTTACAGTTTGTATTCCTATGTATGATGTTCTGTGATTATCTACTGCTGTGCCTACTTTTGAATATACTACTAAAATATTTTCTATATTCCATTGATTTTTATCATATACTGCAATTTTAATGTAAATACATTCTGTTGGTCAGGAATAGTCATATGCTTGCACTGAGATCTTACCTTTTAGATACTATTTTAGTAAATAAGAACACATGCTTTCTTAATGTACATATGTGCAGTGCAGTTAGTGTTCAGCCATACCTCTTTACCTAAATAGTGTTTGCAATGTAATAATTAAAGCATTACATACCTTAAAACTGAGGTGTCTTTGTAAGAGTCCTTTTTTTATGTGCACATTGACAAGGGAAGTCTGTTTCTGTAACAATGTATTGCATTTCTTTTTAATTTGAGCATCAGATGAGAAACCAATAGCTCCCTATTGCAACTCTGAGATTTATAAATAAATAAGAGCCCTGGAATTAAAAAAAAAGTCTAAAAGAACAGGAAAACAGCTAATGTTTTTTTCAGGGAGGCAAGCCTCACTGCACTTCCCATTGTGGCAGGCAATCTCTCACATCTCCCAAACTTATCTATACCAACTCTGAAATCACCATACCTCCCAGGAAAGGGAATATTCCAAGAAATGGCAATCTCGGACATAATACATGGAAGTCTGCATTTTCAGTTATTGATTTGTTTATTCTAGGTCTTGAGAAATCAAATAGTTATCAAAATGACTGTAAGTGCAAGGCCCCAATGTAAAAAGAAAAAAAAAATACAGGATAGCAGCAAATGTTGAAATTTGTTTTTTCTCCTTTTAAATGCTTTTTGCTGAGGTGCAAAACAACCATGCAGCCCATCCCTACATGGGATCAAGCCCGCCACACCCCAAACTTATATTTACTAATTCCAAGACCTCCATACCTTCAAGAAACAGGAATATTCTGGAAAAAGTTAACCAGGGAGTTTACAAAAATCTACATTTTTGGTTATTCAGTCTTGATATTCCAGGAATTATACTAATGAGCATTACAATATCAAGTTATTACCAAAATATACAGCTTACGTGCAACTACAGCAAAGATTATCAACCTCAGGAAGCATAAAATTAAGCTAAGAAATGGTAAAAGAGCATTGCCAGATAATGCCCTCATCTCATTCGATGATATTCTGTACAACATCTAGCAGCCAGGTATTCAAACCACTTTCAGAAGCACATTCTACTCTTAATTAACAGAAAGAGAAAGCTCTGAAAATGTTGCCTTCATTTTCATAAATACTTGCCTTCCTCAAACATAAGTAAATAAACACTTCATTACCTTGAGAATCCTGTACCTACTTTCATCCAGAGATGATGTCACTAAGTGATGGCAGCTTCTTTTGCATATTCGGTAAGTGATTAGATTAGAATCTTTCATTATGACTAAATATTGTTAAACTGTGTGATATGATTTATTTTGTTGTACCCATTTCATGGTTTGAGCTAACTGGAAGGTGGTACATGTCTATCAGGTCTGTGAAACCATTCAATGTAAGTTATACAACTACAAAACTAAAGTGTAACTGCCAAAGAAATAATGCATCAAATAATGAAACTTTATGTAAAACAATTAAATCTTGACTGCTAAGAAGTAACACCCCCCACCATGCTACATACTGCCAACATAGCATGTGTTCTCCAATTTACTTTATCTGTCTCACTTTTTTTTAAAGATCACATGATCATATTTACCATCCTCGGTATTTCAAAAGAAACTGAAGTGGTACCCTTTAAATGTATTTCTTACACTGATGGTTTCCTATGCTGCATAATGTGTGTGTTCCATTCTGTCATACCTTATATACCTTGCATTTACAATAAATGTGTATTTATTCATAATATGTCTATGAAGGGAAGTCCATGAATCAGACCCTCTTCCATCACTAGAAATTTCAAATAATTAACTGAGGGCATTTTCCTTGAGATGTGAACCAGAAATTGCCAGAGAGCCATGAGCACTGACCATTCACTGGCCAGGACATCACATAGTTACATATATGGAACACTAATCAGCATACTGACCTCTTAGCACAAGACGTCTGGACAAAGCCAAAAATAATGGGGGGCTAAGTAGGGACACATTTTAAATATTGCTCTTATAAACATAGAAAGTTGCTACAATAAGAAGTGTTGTGCTAGAATGCATTTTCTGAATGACATGGCCTGAAACTCAAATATCTGTAATTATTTAGTTGCTTCAATCCTCAATGATTTGCCAGAAAACCACAAATTTTATGAGGAACAGACCAAAACTATGAGGCAAAAATCTGGAAATTCTGTGAAAATCTGGACACTTGAGAGGTATGCTAAGCAGTGTACATGAAGTAGCAAACAATTATGGATCACTGCTTGAAACTACAACTCTGAATAAATGTCAGTTTGCTAAATGCATTGCACTTTATCGTGCACACATTAACAACAACAACGAGGTTTCCTTTACTGAGAATTATAAAAAAGCATGTTATCTTCAGTGCAGTTTTTAAGAAATACTTCACAGGAAATCAGAGCTCAGGCATAGGCATGCATACGTTTGGTTCTCTTTTAAAATATTTACTAAGAAATTCAAGGGAGAATGTTTATCATTTTCATTTATGTGTAATATAGTAAACTCAGAAGGATGTTTTCATGAGTAACTGGGAATATAGCGAGGATACGACTTTCTACAAATAGCAATGGCAGCAGCTATATGAATCAGGGGAGTATAGCTGCTTTAGCATATTTGTTAGCTGCATAAGTACAACTAACCTCATAAGTCTTTATTATAGTTAAAATGAGTGGAACAGTTGCATTCCTGTCACTGTTATCAAGGACAAAACAGTGACACATTACTACACACATTGTAATATTAAAAAAATATATCAATTATAGATATAAAATAGCAAGCCTTTAACTGTTAAATATGTATGTATATTTACATTTCTAAACTGCTAATCATTTATATTTACACTGCTTCTCTGCACATCTTGCCCCACACATATCTGGGTGTACCCTGAGAGGAAATCCCACCCCCCTTCACACCAAAGTGTGCCTCAGTCTGGGTATAATTACATCTGTGACATTCCAGAGAAACATAGAGGATGCTGTGGGAGTGTCACAGACAGCTGCCGGTCGTATCCTAGCAAAGTTCCTGACAGCAATGTGCATGGATATGGATCATTGCATACTCTTTCTAGCCAACCTCATGGAGTGGAGAATTGTAACACACCAGTTCTACAGCACTGCAAACTTTCGCCATGTACTCAGTGCAATAGATTGCACACACATCCCTATCAAAACACCAGTATTTACTGAAGCAGATTGATATATAAACACAAAGGGATGGCCATCCCTGAACTGTCAGTTTGTGTGTGCAGCACATGGCAGCATAACAAACCCCATGGCAACACATCCTGGAAGTATCCATGATGCCTGTCATATGGATGGAAAATGGAATGATGGCTGTATTCTAGCAAGGTGAAATACCTGAGGGACTACTACTAGGTAAGTACAGGAACACAGCTAGGATGTACACTAAGAATATCCCTCCCAACAATATCCATGCTGACAATGTGTTTGCTCTCCACAACAGATGACTATGGTAATCCATTTGAGGCATAGCTAATGACTCTCTGCTATGAATCATCCAACCCTTCAGAGGAGGCCTACAATAGAGCACATACAACAACCAGAAATGACACAGAGAGCATGCTTGGTGTACTGAAAGTTTGATTCAGATGGACACATCAGGAGTGCAATGCAATACACACCTGAGAAGGCAGCACAGATGATAACAGTATGTGCCATGCTGAACAACATGCTAACTATAGCATATGGTGGACTGCCAACATCAGCAGGAGTCTCAAATTGGGTCTTTTGTTCAAAGGCATAATTATTTCCACCATCCAATATCCCCTCATTATTAGAATGGCTGGACAAAAGTTTCCCTTTATATCTGAGGCTACAGCCACATCTGCATGACTGTCAATATCTTGACCAGACTATAGTGCCATGTCACTATTCTGTGTTCCAGGGGCCATGCTATCATACCAAGACACATCAGATCCCACATTGTGATCACTGGATGGGCTAATGGAGGATGTAGACAGTTGATGTGTTAATAAAAAAAGAGAGACAGATGACACAGATCAGAACTATGTGCTTATATCACATGCTGGATATCATTAAAGACATATGACACATATCTCACTGCAATATTAGAGAGAATAGCTGACTTACCATTAGGTCTTGTGTACGAGCCATAAAATCTACATAACAGGGTATTGACAGTTAGGTTACACACCCAACATGCATGACATATGTGATACAAACATAACATACACCTGACTAATCTACATGGGAATACTGTGCAGTAAAAAGGGATGAACTTCAACTATTGTAGGGAAACAGTCAGCATTATTAATCGCGTAATTGCTATCATGAACCATTTGAACAACATTAAAACATGCGATAGGTATAGACATATCACTTGTTTGTGCACTTCATGATGATGATGATGATGATAATACAGTCTATCCTAGAAATATGTAGAAGGACACAGTATGAATGGAGGACAACAACAGAAATAATGACATATATGAAAGATAGATAATAGCATACAACTGATAGCCTCCTGCTGTTGAGACTCTGTGTGTTGTACTGTGGATCCTGCAGTGGGAAATTAAAGAGAAAGGCAACACAGTCAGGTATGCAGGCAACAGAATACTGACAGCTTGATATATATGACACAGTAATATGGGCTGCCGATACTCACGTGATGGACATTATATCTGTTGGTCTGATGTCTATGTGTAGAAAAACAGTGAGATTAATGTCATGTATCACAGGTCTGCTGCACATTGCTGCAACCTATGAACCTGTTGTGGTAACATACCTGCATCTTTCCATACTTCAGCCTGGCCCCCCCCCAATGTATGTACCTGTAGTGTACAATATTAGGGAAAACAGCAGTGCCATGACATGAGGCAGAGGCAGTAACAGGTAGTGGTTACAGTAACGCAGTATGGAGACAGTCACCTGTAGTTCCCTGGTGTTGGCCTGAAATAGATGGACCTGTGAATATTAACTCACTCATTCCAATGGAGCTCAGGAAGTTTGCAATGTAACTTCAATGGACGGAGCCAAAGCCTTTTGACAGAATCAAATTATATCCTCCTATTTCAAATAAATGCTCATATTTCTGGAGTCATCGGGGTTATGAAATAAGGATAAATGGCAAACTCTTTAGCACAAACTATTTTATAGTGGTAGTATTATTTAGGTTCTGGGTCTTAAACAAAATTTAAGAAGTCACAGTAGACACAGTAACTATTTGTTTGTAATATTTTGTAAACAACTTAAACTATCTCAGCAACCACTGAAGTTACACACATACTGTCTGCAGAATTTTATTCACCTAGCTGACAACTTCCATATGAGGATAAGGAGTTCTGTCTGTGTGGCTTGGTTGTTGAGATATTTAGAAAAATGTGAACATTATTTATTTATTTATTTGCATTTGTTGACTGGGATAGTCCACTGGGTCGAGCTGGCCCATTTTCAGTGGAGGCCGGGGGAGAAAAGCTCCACAAGAACATACATTACATTATATTTACATGTATGTAAGGTTAGATTATGTTACTTAATGTACAGTATTTAAATCAATGCATCAGGTTAAACCAGGTTGACAGAGACAAAGCTCAATTAGATATTTGTTTAAGAGAACAAAAAGGGGGGTAGGAAGACAGTCGGTTGAGGAAGTAATTTAGGTAGGAGCATGAGAGGGATATTCCCATTTAGAGGATAGATATATAAAGAGCTGGCCTTTGAAGTTATTATGGTTAGGTATGTTGTGTAGGTGAGGGGAAAGAGTTCCAAAGTTTGGCTATTGTGCAGGATAGTAGTAGTAGTTGGCCTGGGGGATGAGAGGGTTTGTGTACTTGAAGCAGATTTTGGTTCTCTGATCTTAGGGAGCGGGTGTGGGGGGAGTATAGAGTGTTAGTGCTGTGGCTAGGGATGGACAGTCAGAAAGTTTGAAGATGAGCTTGTGAGAAATGGTGAGTTGTAAATATGTAAGGTAGTTGGCGAGTTCTAGCCATTTGAGGTTGAGTAGTGAGTGGCAGTGACGGGATGATCTTTTGGAGTTAGTAGCAAATTTGCAAATTTTGTGGTAGCAGGCTTCTAGTTTGGAGATCAGGCCTAGTTGGAGATTGGTAAATAGTGGAGTGTCATACAGGAGGGTGGGAGGAGGAAGGTAGTTGCAAGTGTTTGCCAGGTGAAGGGGCTGAGGTAGCGAATGTGTCTGTATCAGAGACCAATCTTCGGATAAGTTTTTTTGATGGCAGAGTATATGTGGGAATCAAACTTTAGGTTTTCATCAATAATGATTCCTAGCAGTTTGAGGGGACTATTTCTAGTGGAGTTTTATTATGGCTTGTAATGCAGAACAGATTTTTGTCTAAAGTGGAATTTCTAGTAGGGGTAAAGATCATTAATTGTGTTTTGGAGGCATTTAGGGCAAAGTGATTGGCTTTCATCCAAGATTCTGTTTTGGAGAAGGCAAGCTGGGTTTTTGTTAGTAGTTCAGTGAGGGAGGTGGCAGAGAAGATGATGGTGGAGTAGTCTGCATATTGGATGATGGAGGCATCAGGGATGGAGAGGTGGAAATTGTTGATAAATATGTTCAAGAGCAGAGGACCAAGAACAGAACCTTGAGGGACTCTGGTGGGTGTGGGTAGGAAAGGAGAGGTAGATTCCTTCCACTGGATGGCTTGTTGGTGGTTAGATAGGTAGAGTTTTAAGGATGAGAGTTGGGATAGATGCAGAGGATGGAAGATGGTGTTGAATGTTTTTGAAAGGTCTAAGAATAGTGATGATACATATTTGCCCTTATCACATGCAAGGTCGATGGTCTCTAGAAAGGAAAGGAGGGCAGCGATGGTATTGTGACTGGGGCGGAAGCCATGTTGGGTGTGGGAGAGAAATTTGTATAGGTTTAGATGTTGAGTGATTTCGGCATGGATGTTTTTTTTCAAGTATTTTTAAGAGGGTGGAGAGTATGGCTATCGGTCTGAAGTTGGTTGTATCTATGTTTTTAATGCCTTTATAGAGAGGAATGATGTATGCTTGGTGCCAGATAGTAGGGACGTACGATTCCTGCTTAGATCTGTTAATTAGAATAGATACAGGGTAGGCAATGGTTTCAGCGGATTCTTTGAGGAAGGAGGGTGGTAGATTGTCTGGTGCATTATGACAGGGTTTTAGCTTGAGGTGAAGTCTTTTTATTGTGTTTGTGGGGAATGGGTTTGAGGGTAAAGGGGGAGGAAGGAGGAGGGTTGCTGTTGGGGGGGACAGGAGGAGTGTTCAGGGAAGGAGGATGATGGTTTTGCAATGCAATCAGTGAATAAATGGTTGAAATTAGTGGCAGTTTTCAGATCTGAGAGAGTGGGGTCTGGGCATGGGTTGCTTTTATTGCCTGGGTGAAAGATGGAAGCCACGGAGCTCCAAAATCTTTTTGGATTGGATGAGTGAATGGATTGGAGGTTATTGTAGTAGTTTATGAGGTATTTGGTTAATTTTTTGGCTAAGTTACGTAGTTGTTTACATTCTAGGAAGGAGATGGTTGTGTTTTGTTTTTGGTATTGTTTCCATCATTTATTACGCTGATGCATGATGTTTCTAGTTTCAAGGGATAGCCAGGGGCATGAATTTGATTTGATTATTTTGGATCTTAGGGAGGCCTGTTGATTTAGGATGGTTAGGAATGTATTGTTAAAATAGGATAATGCATCGTCATCTCAGTGGGAGAGTTTTTAGTGGTGACCAGTCTATGTGATTAAGGCATTCTGTGAGTGTGTGTGGGTTGAAGGAGGTTAAGTTGAGGAATATATTGGTGATGTTTCAGGGGGGTGGGGGATAAGTGGTCAATAAAGGCAGGTAGGTGGCCGTTGAGAGGATCGGGTAGAAGACTGGCTTGAGAGGCAAAGTGGGGGTGGGTAGTAAGTATCCGGTCTATGATGGTACCAGAGGTTCCATCTTTGTTGGTTCCTGGTTGGAAGGTTTATGAGTTGGGTGAAGTTGTAGAGATTGACTGGGATGGGATGCTACAGTTGGTGGATGCCCAGTTGATGTTTACGTTGCCAAGTATATAGGTTTCAAGTATCATATTGGAGTTAAACCAGGATAGTATGTCTTCTAATGTTTTGGTGTTATTGTCTGGAGGGATATAGATAGAGCTGTTGCAGAAAGATTTGCAGTTATTAAGCTTTAAATACCCTATTGATATTTTGGCATTGGAGAAGGTGGGGATGGGGTTAGTGTATGGAGTTACAGTATGGGTGGATGGGTAGATAATAGCCACGCCACCACCTTTTCTCCAGGTTCTATCATTGTGAAGGATTTTGTAGCCAGGAGGTAGGATTTTGTTGTCAGAGATGGAGGGTTTAAGCCATGTCTCAGAGATGGCTGTAATATCAGGTTGGTTGCGAGCAAGCCAAGCATGCAGGTTGGTGATTTTGTTTCTGAGGCTTTGTGCATTGAAGGTGGTTAGCTGGATGGTTTTGGGTTTATGTGGTTTGGTGGGGCTGTTGCTTTGGTTGCTGGCTGAGGAGGGTCCAGGGTTAGGGTGGCTGTCGCCTGATTGAAAGAGGGAGTTGAGGAAGAGGTGTTGGAGGTGATGAATGGGGAATAGGAAGGAAGGGTTGTTGAGGGGGAGCTTTTTCTTTGAGGTGATAGTATGAAAGGGGTGGCGGGGAGAAAGAGTGGAGAGTATGGATGGTTTGAAATAATGGCTTGGTTTAGAGCAATATAGTTCAGGTGAGATTAGGCTATAAGCTGTGGATGTGTAAGGGAGGTCAGAGATGGTGGCTTTGGGGTTTGGAGATTGGTGTGTGTTAGGGAGACTTGTAAGGAAGGTTAGATAGTAGAGGGGATAAGAAGGCTGGTTAGTATTAATGTGTGTGTGGAGGGGGTAGCCATAGTGTATAGAGTGTGTGGGGTAAGCATGAGTTTGTGGATGGGAGTGGCTAGTTGTAGTCAGGGTGTGGATGGGAGTGGTTAGCTGCAGGGTGGGTATGGTAGGGCAGGGGATAAAAGTACAGGCACTGGGGTTGGGTGGAATTTGGGGGCAGGGTAGGGGAAGAGCCAGGTAGGAGTGAGACCAGCAGATAGTGGGGGCTCTGTAATGGGGCAGTGTATAGTCTAGAGTGAGGTATATTGGGGTGGGAGTTAGTCTGATATGGGGGTACAGGGCAGAGATGGTCTATCTCCTTTATTATATGCCCTTACCTTTAGGTTTGGTGTACTAAAAGATGGTAGCTTTGGTTAGGTAGTGGAGCAGCAAGCAATAAAGCAAGCATTGCACTGTAGTGAGAGTTTGCTGCCACCTAGTGGTGAAATGGGGGTGGGAGACTGAGACTATAGTAGGCTTTTTTATTGAAATACTATGAGAAAAAAAAGCCATGGGGTAAAGTGCTGCAGTAGGCTGCTAGAGTGCTAGCTAAGGGTAGGGTACAATGTACATTTAAAATAATCCAGTAGTTGAGGTCGGATACATACATGCCAGTTAATTCAACAATTCAGTAGGTAGTCCCAGGTAGCTGACCAGTGTAGGGGGTATTCCTGTTTATTTTGTATTCTTTTTAGATTTGTTGTTGTTGTTGTTGTTGTTGTTGGGGGGCACCAGAGAGTGAGCTGTAAATAGAAAGAGGTAAGTTAGTGATTATAGGGTATGTGAGGATATGTAGAAATAAGCTGGAGTGAGTGTAGGTTGGGGGTACAGTTAGAAAGAAGCTGGATAAGGAGTGAGTGCAGGTGGGGGGTACAGTTAGAAAGAAGCTGGATAAGGAGTGAGTGCAGGTGGGGGGGGTGCAGTGAGGAAGATACAGATGCAAAGGCAACAAGTTTACATATAGGTGGAAACAGGGTAGAGAGTGAGTGTAGGTGGAGAGTACAGTTAAAATATACAGATGCAGGGAATTTAATCAAACAGCATAGTACTTCACAGACAAAAACAAAGCACATTAATTACTAGGAGATGCAGAATATGCAGACACACACAATAGCTATCAATCTAACTCAGAGTACTAACACTTAATAACCATTTATAGATCCATAACAGCCCATTGAGTACATGCTGATGTTATCGCAGTTGGCGTTCAGCCTCTGTAGCTTGATGGGAATGATTGACTATGCAACCTTATATAATATCTGAAGACAGTTTTACAAGAACGCCCTTATGGAGCACATGTAGATGGTGCTGCAGTTGCCGTTCAAGTCCTGTAGCTGGCTGGGTCCAGCACTATGCTAGCTAAGCATTTTAATAGAAACCCAACGGTTGTACACCGGGCTACATCGAGTGTTGAAGCAGCATTTGTCAAGAAAAACCTAGAGGATGAATTAATGTGTTAAGCTGATGAAACGCACACTTTGAACAAGCAGAATACGTACGCTACAGTCGGCACCTTTGAAAACAACTTGCACTTAAATATGAGCATAAAAACACACATGTAGTGCTTAGACAAAGGCTTTCCCAGGCAAACTATGCTGCCCGGATATTAGTTATACTATTTACCGCTACCTTTTAGTCTTATCTGGCTGCCGCTAAACCCAGTTATAAGGCTATACAACATTTAAGCACATGGTAATTTGGCGACAAAGCATTGGTAGTTAGATTAACGTAGTATAGTTATCAGGCTGTAAATATAGTACGTTCAAGTAAAAAACAAAATGCAGTTGCAGGCAACACATGAGCAAGTTAATAGCATCAATACAGATAATGATACAAACGTATATTAAGTATAGGTTTTAGGCTGTAAATGTAGTACGTCCACGCAAAAAAACAGCAGTTGCAGGCAACACATATGCAGCAGAAACAGTTGTTTTTGACCTACTGAGTGCAAGACGAGCAGCCTAACAGCAGAAATGGCTAGGTGGTGGAGGACACGCTGACCCCTACCACTTCCCTCTTCCTAAAAGATAGTGCCACTGAAACACCTCAGGGAAATAGTATGGGTGAGGAAGTGCACCTCTGGGGAGGGGATAAGGAGGTAGGAGGGAGGGGCAGTACTGGAAAAGGGCCAGGGGGAAGGGAAGAGCCAGGTAGGAGTGAGAGCAGCAGAAAAAAAAACTATCAGTTAGTGGGAGCTCTGTAATGGGGCAGTGTATAGTCTAGAATGAGGTATATAAATTTATGTCATGAAAACAACAGTTAATATCTACTTACCTGCACTGCACTACACAGAGGTCAGCCACTAATGCAGCTGAGTGTGCCATTGTGTAAGTTTTAAGATTAAATATTTTAAAACCTTGTACATAGCATGGTTTTGGTATTATTGATGCAAATATGAACAAGCAATATTTGATGCCTAGAATTGTCAGTAGGAGTTAACTGCGGATGCACCTGGAGGTATCACTTGGATGTAATGAGTTATGCAGACATCATGGCAAATGTTGGTTGCAGCGTTCTGTTTGTACTGCAGTTATGAGTATATGTCATTAAACTTAAGTTCATTATTATCAGTCTTTGTGGATCTGTAAGCAATATTCAATTCTGCTGCTGTAAATCCAAAATGACAATATATATGCAACTACTATATATGATGAATTACTCTATAGTTATCCATATCATGCAAAGTAATACATATATGTTCGGCCTGGAACTCCTGCTTCTATCCCACCCTGAGGCATTTCTCCCCACTTGCCATATGTAGGGAAGTAAGAAATATTGTGATCTCTTTGGGGGGGGTCAGTGTTGGGCCACTACCTGTGGCACCCCTTGATCTCCTACACTATCATAACCTTTGGGCTGCATGGATGATCACGTCAGAGCAGCATCAGCAACAGGCCTTATGGGATTTATTATGACCTCCAACTGAATTAATCATGTTGGTGATGGTGGCCCACATATTATTCCTCCAGACTGTATTCCCTACATGTCCAAGGAGTCTCTGCCCATGTTGTTGCAGAACATCTAGTATGATATCACTTTACACTGGGGAGAATTAGTTGTCCCTAGGTCAATTTGCCACCTGAAAGACATAGTATGCACATGTTCATATTCATGTGGGAGCCAAGTTATGCAGATGATTTTGTGGACAGCTTGTGTCACTGTAAACTGTATGAATTCCTGTGGAATGCACAGGTCTATGACACACTATGTGTGACATATATTAATGTAACATATAAACCGTAACAACGTCTTCATACATAACACTTGTTTAATCAATATAACTATGATATCTGTGGAAGCTGCCTGTAGGATTCAAACACTTATATCTGTTGAACAGAAGTCCAAAGACAACAGCATCATGCCACAGGAGTCTATGTGCGTAACATACTAAATTACTATACAAATTATCAATTGAACAGCTTACAGAAAACATCAGAAAAACTCTGTATCCACAGAGAGCATGGATCCTTTTTATATTGAATCAGTGGTTATAAGACTGTTCACTTTTGATATGAAAATGTATCTATATGGCTGCATATGTGGAATTAATACATGCCTTTAATGAAGATGTCAACAACTTTATGCATAAAGGTAAATCAAAAACGCCAATAAATTACAAGTTTTTGTCTTAAAGCACACAATTTCAATAAAAATAACTCTAAACAGATATATTTGAAAATGAGTAATGTTAGCAGAAACAATATTTTCCCAAAATAGAAAGGCTAACAGGTGCCAATCTACCTCATTATCAACCTCAGGTATAACTGAAAGTAAGAGCACCTAATGTGTAGCCATCTTTAAGTTCCATTTGTGCCATACACAATTAATGAGGATCATTAAAATTCCAGGTGTTGGAATCCCATTTGTCCATGTCCACATAATTGCTCGAAAATCAGAGCATTAACCAACAGCTCAGCGTAACGTGAAGGTGCTCCACTTACCTACCCAATAGATATTGATAAAAAGGATGATGTGTAGCAAGTGCCCATTATTTTCCAATGATCTGATAATGTTACATGCGTGTCACTTTTAAATATTGATTTTGATACACACATAGATCAGACTATTGCTACCTGCAAACTGAGTGGGAGCTCAGTGAGCATTTTTCCATTTATACTACATTTTCCATTGGAAGACTTCCCTTTACTGCACTGTAGTGTGATCTTGGAGTTAGTATATTTAAAGAGCAGGGGGTGTCGGGATTGCAGGTGGGCTTGTCCCCCTTCTTTAACCCGTTAGGTTACTTTTTTTTTTTTTTTTTAACTATTAGAAGTTTTATAACTTCGACCATATGGTGTCAATCATATGGTATTCAAAGTTATAAAACTTTGTTCATATAATATAGACCCATACATGACAATGTTCCATTGTCTGAGGAATTAAGGTTTTCCATTGCTGTTATTGGTTGTGACCATAGTGCTGGAAAAAAATTATTCTTGCTAATTATTTAAGTACAATTTAAAATGTGTTCATTTTTGAAATGCTAAGTCATATTCAGTATTAGTATCCCATCCTTCATCCAGGTGATGTCATAACCTCAAGTCTTTTCACTGCATTCACAACACACACTCTCAGGTACGATGGATTAGCTGGGCAGGTAGGTGTCAAGTTTAGAGTCTGGACATATGTAAGAGTTGCAGATTTGACTCTCATGTCCTCCATTCTGCATTCAACTGCGTTCTAAAATGTAAAAGCCTGTGTGTAACCAGTGACAGATCCAGGACTTTGCAGAAGTTGGGTCGCAGTCTGGAAAGTAGACCAGCAGGGGGTTGGGATGCTGAATGCATTCAATTGCACACCATTGTGTTGTGCTGTAATAATGGAGGTAGACAACTCTTGTTCAGCGTATAGCAAATTTACAGACAGTACCAATTGTCTTAAAGCATGTTTGGTTGACATGATTGTCCATAGTGGCATAGCCTGCATATGCTTTATGATATCCTTGGAAATATCCCAATGAATGAAACATCATCACAGCAAGTGTTATAATAAATTCAGGTAATTTTTATCTTCATATGTATTTACCAGGCATACAGTCAAGGTGATCATTCAGGAGCATAACCCACATTCCAAATTGCCATAAAGCATTTTTCTGGGTAAGCAACTTACTCAAGGCCACATAGTAGGCACATGAAGGCTGAGGGAATCAAACCCTGTATCACAGGAAATAACTTATCAGCACTCACATCTTTCATCCTCTTTGCCAGCTACCAACGTACTTTTCTAAATAAATAATAATTTCTGAGAAAATGGCGAGGTTCAGTAAATTAAAAACAGTAGAGCAAGTTATGAAAATATGGTATGAAGAAAAAAAAACAAATACTCAGTTCAGCGATATGCAATGTTTGCAAACATGTGTAACCACTGTAGCATTTCACACAGGAATTCAGTTCAGAATCTACATTAATTTTATTGCACCATCAAATATAAATCAGAGACACAGCCTTTTGGATTAATTCATAAATATTCCATATAATTTGTGCAAAAAAAATAACTGAACAGAAAAAGTTTTTCATCTGTTGAACACAAAAATATCCTCTTACTGTTTTATCCACAGTCACCATACTCACTGCCTACCTAACGCATTTGGTTTGAAACTGCTAGGATAAAAATAGTATTATAGTAAGGTATCAAAATGTTTTCTTTTAACAAAATGTTCATTTAGTGAACATTCATTGTACTTAGCAAGCAACACAGACATAAACCAGAATGATGCCGCAGTACAAGGATAAAATGATTGACTTCAACAATTGGCTAAGCTTCTGGTGTCATTCTAAAGGGATCCAGTATCTGTCTGCCTGGGATGACATGGTCGACAAACCAAGATGGTTTGCCAGAGATGGCCTGCACCTGTCACCCCTGGGATTCCGGATACTGGCTAAGGTTCTTGCCGCCCCTATAGTGCCTTTTTTAGGCAAGGTTCAAATGACAAATTCACCACCATAACAGGAACAGGCAAGCAAAAACTGAGGGTGAAGCTACTCAATGCTAGAAGTCTAAATCTCAAAATGCACTCACTCGAGGCACTCCTTAAAATGAAGAACATCGATATCTGTGCAGTGACTGAGACCTGGTTCAAGGCTCCAGAGAGCACCCCTGCACTACCAGGCTATAACTCATACCACACATTTCGGCCATGTAACCTGGACCGGATCACCAAAGGCAGAGGTGTGTCCATATTCATTAAGGATATCCACACCTCCAGACTAGTTCCCCAGCATAATTCAGCCGAGGTTATCCAAGTGCAACTAACTCTGGGCAAAACTGCAATCCAAATTGTAGCTTGCTACAGATCCCCCACCGTGCTCCAGGATTCCCACTCCTCTTTTCTTGATGTACTGGAAAATATTAGGGTTCAACCAAGCACCCTAATAATGGGCAATTTCAACTACCCCACCATTAACTGGGAAAACTACTCGTAACAACTCCTTCGCTCAACGCTTTCTGGAATTCATAAACTCCAATGCCCTGGATCAACTTATCCACACCCCTACCAGGGGCAACAATATCCTAGATCTAGTCATTACAAACATGAGTGACCGGTGTTCCATACCTGAAGTCAATGCCTCATTGGTCCGATCCGACCTTAAGCTAATTACCCTAGGTATCCATATCCTGCCCCCACCCCCATTAAGGAAACCACAGTAAAAAATTTCTCCAAAGCCAACTTCATGCTTCTTAAGACAGAAGTGGTGAACTTCATGACACCCATGCAGATGGACAATACAGTTATGACTACTGAATCCTACACAATTGCACTTTATAAGCATTTACATGAGTGCATGGATCGTGCTATCCCAAACAGAACCAAGATGCTATCCTCCAAAAAAAGGAAGCCGATCTGGTGGTCCCCTGCCATAAACAAACTGTACAACAGAAGGAAGAAACTGTTGCAAAAGAGAGTAAAATCCCATGAGTAGAGGAGCTCCCTGGTCAGCCTCAGTAAGAAGCTGCGATCCCTGATAAAATCCTCCAAAGCTAGTTATGAAAACAAAATTGCCACTGATTCTAAAGACAACCACAAAGCATTCTATAGCTATGTAAAGAATCTCAATGGCAACACTCAGATCTGCTCTGAGTTACAGCACAATGGCACTAAATATACAGAACCGACTGATACTGCCAACATCCTGGCAGATAGGTTCAGTGCTAACTTTACCCCCCTCTCACCCCCTAACAAGCCCATCTCTATACCGGAAGAATGAAAAGTTCCTGTAATCACAGCTGCACAGGTAAAAACCACACTCTCCAAAGCCAAGAACACAGCATCCATGCGACCAGACAACATCCCAGGCTGCGTTCTACATGAACTACAGAACGAACTGGCACCCCCACCTAAGTACCATGTTCCATCATAGCCTCACCTCAGGCTTTGTGCCTGCTGAATGGCGCACAGTAATGGTTATCCCACTCCACAAGGGGGGAGCCACCATGGACCCCAGGAACTACCGCCCATTAGCCTGATGAGCCTGGTCTGCAAGGCCATGGAACGTATCATCATGGAACTTATAAACAAATACATTGGTAATCTCCAAATTCTGGACCCCACCCAGTTCAGGTTTGTAAAAGGCAGATCATGTCTCCTAAACCTGATAGACTTCTTTGAAGCAGTCACCAAAGCTGTAGACAAGGGTAAGGTGGTTCACACAGCCTATCTAGATCTTGCTAAGGCTTTCAACACCATCCCCCACTCTGGAATTATAGATAAACTCTCTAAACTAGGTATAAATATCTATGTCACAAGATGGGTTGCCAACTGGCTCACTGACAGAAACCACACTGTGAAAGTAGAAGACTCCAAATCCAACTTCAGACCAGTGACAAGTGGAGTACCACAGGATTCAGTCCTGGGTCCACTCCTGTTTGGTATCTACTTCTCTGAAGTACAGGCTAACACAGAAGGTCTTTGGCTAATGAAGTTTGCAGATGACTGCAAACTAGGAGCCATAACTGAAACTCCTAACGATGTGGACATCCTACAAAAGGGCTTCACTGAGACAGATGCCTGGTGTCAAAGCCATGGCCTCAAGCTCAATACCAAAAAGTGCATTGCCATCCCCTTTGGTAAAAACTCTGTACCCATGAACTACAACATAGGCGGTAGTATACTTAACACCGAAAGTATGATACGAGACCTTGGGACACAGGTGGACAGTAGTCTCTCCTTTGATAATCACATTGCCACAGTAGTCAGGAAATCCTTCTATGTGGCACACCTCATCGCAAAAGATTTCTCATCCAGAAAAAAAAAGGTCATTGTTCCCCTCTACTCATCACTCATTAGACCCATTATAGAGTACAATGCCCCTTTTGGTATGTACTTCACAAGACATTTACAACAACTGGAAAGGCTGCAGAAATACCTCACAAAGAGGATTACTGGCCTCAAACAGATGCCCTATGCAGACCATCTCAAAAAACTCCAGCTTTACTCCATCGCATATCACCTACTCAGAGGTGATCTCTGCCTAACATACAAAGCTATGTCAAACCCAGAGCTGTTGGACATGCTCCACTTAAAGAAATCCCAATCCCTCCGAGCTACACGATCTAGGGACCTAAACCTTGTCACCACAATAAACAGTACATGCCGGAGGGAAAGATTCCTGTCCCAAAGACTCCCCATACTCTGGAATAAACTACCTATTTATATCAAACAAAGCTCCTTATTAGCACTCTTCAAGAAAAATCTTGATGATTGGATGGGAAATAGGAAATTCACCCCGGAGATCACCTCTGTGGCTCTGCTCGACAGTGGTACAGGAAAATAATTTTCTTGGTTGGCAAAAGCCAAGGTACCTTTTTGGCTGGGCTTGTATAGGCCCCAGGGCCGATCGCCTAGTACCTACCTATGAACCTATAAACTGTCCACCAGGATTAAATTCCCACCAAACAGAATGCAATAATGCTATTGAAAAGCAAATATTCAAGCAAAGAGATGATGAACCCCATGGAAAGTATCAGCAGTTACTTCCCTTGCAGCATTCAAAAGATCACTAATTTCAATTAAAATAGTAATAATAATACATTTGATTTACCGCAGGCCTGGAATTAAAGATTCTAGGTCTCAAACTCCTACCTAACTTAGAATATGATATTTTATTTTAACTCCAAGGGTACTGTTGTTCTAAAGCATAATTTAAGGATAATATAACTTTGCATATGCCCACTTGTCTAAAGCTAAAGACTGACTGCTAGAAACTGCATGGCAGCCTTCGACTGCTAACCCAAAAAACGAATTAGAAATATTTTAGAACATATGTACGAAAAGCACAACTGTGAAAAGAACTTTGCTACATAGATGATGTCTCAGATGCACATAGATAAGCAGCAATCTACCTGCAATTACAAGTCCAGTGAATGCATTACCAACTGCACAGAGGTCAGATTTTAAATTGTTCTAAACAGAAATATAATTTAATGCTAAATAAAGACAGTATAATCTACATGGTATACCAATGTCTTTAGTTACAAGATAAACTGAAATTATTGTGTTCTTCTAGGCAGTGTCTGCCTCACATGCCTGCTGACCATCAAGCCTCTTCTATTGGAATCCCAATTTATTTCTCAAAACACTCCAGAAGCTTGGGGGGGGGTCCTATATTATATCATCGAATGCTTAAAAAAGCGAATGCTGATTGATCGACCTAATTTAAGCAAAAGCTTACAATCTCGAACTGTCAGATCAGCGATTTTTTTCCCAGGGAAAAAAATTGCTGATCCAAAACACATACACACAACACAAGCACACCAAACAAACAGAAATCCACACACATACACCTAAAATCTGATACCTAACCCTACACTAAACTATGCACACACCACTAACTACCCACTTACCTTAACCCAAACCCTAACCCTAATCACTATCGCACACTCACCTCACCCGCTCCCTAACACTAACTCACTTAAATCTGCCCTAACCCTCATGTTCACTCAATCGCACACACACATAACCCGAGCCCTAACCCTAACTCACCTAAATCACCCTAACACTCACATTCACACAATCGCACACTTACCTGAATCCGACCGGTAACTTTCCACCATAACACTGAAAATACTGAAGCAACAGAAACGGACAACCAAATTCTTTCCCTAGGAAAAAATTTGAGTTTCTGCTGCTTCGATATTTTGCAGTTTCGCGAAAATAAGTTCGATCAATCAGCGTTCGCTTTTTTAAGCGTTCGAGGATATAATATAGACCCGCTTGGGGCAAGAACCAACTGCCCATTCTATAGTATACTTTAAGGCAGTGTGACCACAGCAAAAGGGCAAACAGCAGGGCAAATTAATTCATCTACAGACATATTCAGACCTATTGATACCCTTAGTATATGGTTTTACATTACAAGGATTAAAAATAATAATAATAATAATAATAATAATAATTTACAGTGCCAGATCATGATTAAATGAGGTCCTTGGCAGGGTAATGGATCAGGCACCCCCCTGCAGCCATTCCGATGTCCTATTACTTGCTTCCCTTCCCCCATTTACTGTAAACACTGTTCAAAACTGTCAGCATGCATATATATATATATATTTTTAAATGTTGAAATGAAGATAAAAGTGTGAATTTAATTTATTTATCCTTGTTTGAACAGATTAATTCTACTAGGCTAGTAACCTGTTTTCAGTGGAGGTCCTTGCTGGTATTTATACTACTAGGAAAAATATTGGCCAGGGCATTGGGGAACATCCCCTACTCTTTTTGATAGCTCAGCTGGATGTAAAACATCTCATAACACCTAACATCAAAGCAGGCAGATGGGCCTTAGTTTAAGATCTCATCTGAAGAACAACACACTCAGGAGTGCAGTACCCCCCTTAAAGTGCACTGCAGTGTCAGCAATCCATCTACATGATGTGGGATTAGAACTCACAGCCTTCTGCATGAAAAATAAGTATATTTAATATACTTAATAATTACCTGTTGTGCTACTAACACTGCTTTCAAAACCTGTAGAACAAACAATGAAGCAATTTGCTAAACAAAAGAGTTGCACATTAAAAACAGAATTAGCATAAGCAACAATAAACTTCTCTATCCTTGAAGCTCACATTCATTGAAAATGCATTGAAATTCACTTTAATTGAAAATGCAGCTGATCACTGGCAGATTAGGTATACCTTGGTCCCTGGGCTTTTTCAATCCATGGTTCCCCCAGCATATGTTTTTAGGACCATACATAATTTATTTGTTGACCAGGAAAGTCAGACTTGGAACAGAGCCAATATTCAATAACACCCCAGGGAGAAATGCTCCAGATGCATGTCTTTGAAATGTGTGAAGAAAACAGAGCACCCGGAGAAAACTCACATGAACACAGTGATGACATGCAAACTCAGCAAAGAAGGCACACAAGCTGAAAATTGAACCGGAGAACCTCTTACTGTGAGGCGATAATGCTACCGCTGCACCACTGTGCCATCCTGCATGTGCTGTAAATGCATGTGTTATTTCATTCACCTTCCTGTTTTAATGTATTTCCTGTTAAGTAAAGTAATGTTTATTAGAGTGCTTTTTAAAGTTGTAGTTTTAGTTGTTTCTCCATTAAGCAGTGAAACAAAATGTATGATAATTGACAAAAGTAGCTATTTTAGAACATTTCAACCAACATTCAACCAACTCTGACAACCAAGTGCTACAATAGGATCTGAGTATAGAGGATTCAGGCTCTTGTCTCCTGTAATCAAGGCACAGGGTTTGAGCCTAAGCAAGTTAGTTAACTAACCTCCCATTTCAAACTAGTGCATTACACACACACAAACACACACACACACACACACACACACACACACACACACACACACACACACACACACACACACACACACACACACACACCCTTGTATCTGATAAGATGCTGCTGAGTTCCAAAGTATGTGCATTCTCCAAAACAAGCAGCAAGATACATCCATAATGTTGCTGCTGCTTCAGTCTGGGAAAATGAAATCTCACACGTATACATTTGTAAAAGCAGTAAGAGGATGTGTAATTTCTATAAGGAGGCATCCATACGCACAAGGTGAGTTTGTTCATAAAGTAATAAAGGCGCTTTTATTTTTCATTGTTGTACTTGAATGCCTGTTTACAAGAGAAATGACTGAATTCTAGAAGGGCTGCATTTTAAATATGAGAAATAAATGAGACATTCCTTGAAACAATAATTATTTCTGTGTTTGTAATTGTGAAAGGGTTGATTTACCTTTGTTCAGTATAATAGCTCTTTTTTAGTCATTACAATGGTATTCTTTTAGCATGTTTTTGATCAAACTTATGTAGTCAGTTGTTTAGAAATAGATCAATATTATTTTCTACAACTGTTCAAAACTCCTTTGGCATAACATGTATTCCTACTACTTGGTCAGAGACAGCTTCTGACAAAATGCATGAACAAGTCCTGACAGAACTAATGTTCTATTAATAACAAAGCCCTGATAACACTAATGTTCTATTAATAGTAGGTAAAAAAAATCTGGCATTGTTTTGATTTTGGAGCCTCTAATGGTGATTTATTTTCACCACAATATTTTCAGTAATTAACAATGTATGATGCATGACACAAACTATTTCTAGTTCAAATAAAAAATGCAAATAGTATAAATATATCTGCTAAAATATTAAAGAAAAAGGTAGAACAAAACTCTATGCATGTCAGAGTACCTGGCATTCATAATGCCTTATTTCCATTTCAGCTGCTGAATTGTTCATTGAAAATGTTAAAGCAAGCCGCCATCCATAATGCTTTTGCTGTGATCCTGCTGATGAAAATGTTGTTTCTGTTCCTACACCCATTTCAGAAATTACTGTGCCACTGCTCACATTTCAGCAATCCAAACCTCATACCTGGGTGCATGCACCTGACACTAAGTAAGCAGACGCAACACAGAGAGAGTGTATCCATACATTTAAAATAGGAAACTTTTATTTCTTTTTTTCTTTTTTCAGTTAAATCACTGTTGTAGCCAGCCTCCCCTGCCTCCCCCCATCCCTGCTCCGATACTTTAGCAGCTACAACTAAGGTAAATACTATGGGAAAAAATAAAATAGCATAACTCACTCACACCAAATGCTGCTTTCTGCCATCCACATTACAGTAAAGTATGATGATTTTCACTCTAGTTTGTAGCTTATTTTCACTCTGACTGCTATGCTGAGCTACAAATTTAAGACTAAAAATGGCATAGTAGAGGGAAAATTGGCATACATTGTACCACTAAAAGTGGTGGATTTGAAAGGGAAGTCATAAAGTACAGTGAAATTTCAGACGGGAAGGCATTAGCCCCTGCACTGGTAACATTGCAAAATGTATAAGGTGATTATCTAATATTCTTCAGAAGTACATTTCTTAGAACCAGATTTCTGCAATGTGTATCACTGTTATTTGAGGACTACATCATTCATAATTGCTCTTTTCTTTTTTCAGGCAATGCGGACAGGACCCAAAATCACGCCCTGTACATTCTTATAATGCAAGTGTTGGCATACATATATGTGTGGATGTGTTTCCCAGTGACTGATCTGTTGTGCATAGTTTGCCAGTTCACAGACTGCATGGGTGTCTGCTGTGTCATTGTTCACATGGTTGTTTGAAGACTGTGTGGCATGCCATTCAGTTTAACATTGGTTTTACATCTGCTTAAAACACCTTGGGTGTTTTTGGTACAACATACTTGTATATTGTCTTTCTGGATTCTTGTGCTTATATGCATTTCTTTGCAGCTTTTCGTAATCAGCATGCAGCAACAGGATGGTTGCATTTTGCAGGGTAATTATTGTTACTAATTGTAGGTGGGTCATGCATAGTTATAGACATACAATACTGCTTGTACAACATATATCATATATGTCACAGGCTGTGATGTCTGAACATTATAACTATTTGTTGCTGTAGTATTCATTATATTGATGTTGGTTTAACCTAATACTATCTTTCCTGGCTCATTCTGGCCTAGTTTCTACAATATTGTCATCTCACTCTGTCTTCATTTTAACAATCTCACTTGGTGGCTGTTCATATGACTGATTATATGCAAAGACTACAATTTACATTCACATACAGATATAACTGCTCAGGGAGCACATGCAAGGGAAAAAGAAATGGAAATTGTTGCATGCTGTCAGACATTCAGTTTACAGTTTACTGAGGCAGATGACGTTATTAAATAGTGCAGGTCCCAATAAGGTTATCTTCATATTTACAAGCTTTTATTTCATAGGTTCATAGGTGTGTACTAGGCTAATGGCCCTGGAGCCTTTACAAGCCTAGCCCTTGGAAGTGCCCTGGCATCATGCCACCCAATGTTAGTTCCCAGCGCCTCTATCAAGTAAGAGCCACTGGAGTGATCCCCGGGGTAATCTTTCTATTTCCCATCCACTCATCAAGATTTCTCTTGAAGAGGGCCAGTGAGATGCTCTGCTTGACATGTATGAGAAGTCTATTCCAGGGCATGAGCAGTCTCTGGGTTATGAACCTGTCCCTCCAGCATGTTCTGTTGATTGCGGTAATGAGGTTGAGGTCTCTGGAGCATGTGGTGTGGAGGGATTGGGATTTCTTTAGATGTAGCATTTCTAACAGAGCTGGGTCAGATATGGCTTTGTAAGTCAAGCATAGATCGCCTCTTAGTAGACGATATGAGACAGAGAATCGCTGGAGTTTTTTGAGTCTGTCCATGTAGAACATGTGTTTAAGGCCTAGGATCCTCTTTGTGAGGTACGTTTGTGGCCATTCCAGCTGTTGCATGTGTCTAGTGAGGTACATGCCAAATGGGGCATTATACTCGATGATTGGCCTAATGAGGGAAAAGTAGAAAGAGATGATGACCTCTTTCTTCCTGATGCAAAACCCTTGGTAATGAGATGTGCCACATTGAAGGACTTTCTGACCACAGTGGCAATGTGGTGGTCAAAGGAGAAGTTGCTGTCAACCTGTGTTCCAAGATCTCTTATAACGCCTTCAGTGTTCAGTGGGCTCCCATCGATGTGGCAATTAGAGGGAACTGAATTTTTCCCAAAGGGGATGATGGCACATTTGTTGGCATTGAGCTTAAGCCATAGTTTTGACACCAGTCATTGGTCTCAGTGAGGCCTTTCTGTAGGATGTCTACATCAATTGGGGAGTTAATAATGGCTCCCAGCTTGCAGTCCCTCCGTGTTGGCCTGGATTACTGATAAGTAGATGCCAAACAGGAGAGGACCCAGGATTGATCCCTGTGGGACTCCACTCGTTTGGTCAGCAGTCTGACTTGGAGCCCGCTACTTTCATACTGTGGGATATATCTGTGAGCCAATTTGTAACACACCTAGTGATATAGGGGTTGATGCCTTCTTTGGTGAGTTTATCAATAATTCCTGAGTGGGGAATGGAATAAAAGGCAATGGCCAGATTGACATTGACATAGGCAGTTGCCTTGCCCTCATCCACAGCTCTGGTGACTGACTCAAATAAGTCAACCAGGTTGAGCTTGCCTTTCCTACCATTCACAAAACCAAATTGTGTGTAATATAGAGTTTGGAGATTCTCTATATCCTTGTTAATTAGGTCTGTGATGATGTGCTTCATAGCCTTACATATCAGATTCATCAGGCTAAAGGGGCGATAATTCCCAGGGTCTGTAGTTGCTCCCCCTTTATGGAGAGGGGTGACTGTAGCAGTGCTCCATTCAGTAGGGACAAAGCCTGAGGTGAGACTGTGATTGAACAAAGCACACAGATGTGGTGCCAGTTCATTTTATAGTTCATGTAGAACACATCCAGGGATATTGTTGAGTCTCTTGGAACCTGTATTCTTGGCCTTGCACAATGCAGCTTTAACCTGTGCTACAGTAATGCTGGGTGCCTGGCATTCCTCTGGTATTGTAATTGGTCCTTTGGGGGAGAGGGAGAGGGGGGTAAAGTTGGCACTGAATCTGTCAGCCAGTATGTTGGCAATATTTGTTGGCTAAGTATAGGAGGTACCATTGTGCAGTAACTCAGAGCAAACCTGGGTATTGCTGTGGAGAGTCTTGATATAACTATAGAAGGCTTTGTGGCTGTTTTTAGTGTCTGCCACAATTCTGCCTTCATAGCTGGCTTTAGAGGTTTTGATGAGGGATCTCAACTTTTTGTTGAGGCTAATAAGGCAGTTTTTCCAGTCTTGGGACTTCTCCTTTTTCTGCAACAGTTTCTTCCTTCTATTGTTGTTGTTGTGTCTTTCAGCTTTCCCAGTTAGGGGTCGCCACAGCGGAACTCTGGTCCGCTAATGATCGGCAGTAGATTTTTATTTGCCGAGTTGCCAGCCCTGATGCACAGCCTTCAATGGAGGTACGCCCATTCATGCATGCATGTCTCCACACAGAAGACACTCTAGCTGAGAATCCAATGGGACAATGTCTTGCTGTGAGGCAACAATGCTACCACAGCACCACCACCGCAAGTTGCTTATTAATGGTAGGAGACTACCAGATTGGCTTCCTTTTTTAGAGGAGAGTGTCTTGGTTCTGTTGGGTATGACTAGTTCCATGCATTTATGTATGTGTTTGTACAGTGCATTGGTGTATGATTCAGAAAGTCATGCATCTATTTTCCATTAGCATGGGTGCCATGAAGTTAGCCACCTCTGTTTTTAGGAACCCAAAGTATGCTTTGGAGAAGTTTTTCATGGTGGTTACCTTTGCAGGGGGTGTGGGTGAGATTCGGATTTCCATGGTGATTAATTTGTGGTCGGATCTAACCATCAAATCAAATTTACTTATGTTAGTCTGGCACTAGGCAGTGTCTGCCATGATTCCAATTAAATATCAGGATATGTTACATGTGCTTCCTTTGCATGTCCTTCCCATGCTTCATGTTGGCCAATAAGAAAATGTTCAGGTGATGTTATGATTTCCACTGGTAACCTGTGTTACGCATGCCATTGCATGGCATTGATTGAACTGCTCACATTGGTGATGAATGTATTATCCCTTCCCTGACATGTTCTGTTATTGGACATGCCATAACTATAGATAAAGTGACACAGGGAATGTGTTGCATGCATTAGGACCATTCACAAACAGCAATACTGTTGATTATAATTGTGCTTCTTGTTAATGTTTGCACCATTTCAAAGTGAACTGTGTCTTAGATAAGAACGTCAATGTATGCTACTACATCTTCAGTCTTACATTTGTATTTGCTGAACTCACAAGTGCATGGGATGTTAATGAATGTTAGATTTCAGATGTGATCATCAGTTTCATTTTAAGGTCAGCTATGATCTTCATGGGAACGTGCAGCATGATAGATGCTTGCTTTTCATTGTTATGGTTTTAACTACTGTCATACTTCACATATGGTGGTACAGCAGACTACGGTCACAATGTAGTTTAACATTTCATAAGGAATATTATCTGTATGTTCATTGTGTCACAGTGGGAATGTTATGCCGACAGCTAATATCAGATATGCAAATGTAATTTCTGTGGTGTTTTGTGGTTCATCTTGTCCGAGCATGGGAGCCATGGACAATTGCCAGTTAGTGACAATGAGTACATGCCTGGGCACTGGCAGAGTCATCTGATAATGATGATGTTGACAATGATGAGAACACTGAACATGCACTTGCACAAACCATCATGCTTGATGCACCCAGGAATAGGCAACGCCAGGACAAACACAGAGATGATAATCGAGAGGAGATCTGGGAGGTTGTGACAGATGTATTTCAAACAGTGATGAGGGACAGGATGGGGAATTTCTTCCAGAACATAGCATGAACTATGCATGAATCATTCAGGGAGATAGCCTGGGAGATCATTCATGAAGCTTATCCCCATCAGGCCAATCTCTCAGGTCCATAAGTATTGTTTGTTTGCTACAATTGTGTTATGCTGCCAATGTGCTGATAGCCATATAATTGATTGGACTGTATATGCAATCTTGTGCATGCACAAGATGTAGCCGCCATGCTTATGTGTTACATGAACAAACATACCATGCAAATATCACTGTGTGACATTTAATTATGTTTCAATGTGTGCATGATACACATTAATACATTATACTTTCCCCACACATTCAGCTTCTCATGCATTGTGACAGTTAACCTGCAGTTAGTGCTGCAACAATTAACCTATAAACGTGTTTTACTGAGGGAAACTAACAAACAACAGATGCTGTCCATGGCACAGCACTGTCATTGGTCTGGAATTATGTATTGCCATATCATGTATGTGCAACAGAAGGATATATCATTTGTCATGTTCTTTGATGACAGTTGTTATGCTTTCAGACTGGCATGATATGTTGTTGCGTGCCATGCTTTGGCAATGCTGTTGCCATGTGTGGTCATATACAGGTATGACACACTAATGGGCAGTCCTCCTTTTCTGACTGCATTGAACTCCAATTTAAGGGTAATATATATACTGTGGTAAGGATAATTTATTCAGTAACAATACATTACACTGTGTTCGCTGCATGTTACATTTCTGCATTCATTCCTTATTTACATAAGTTCACACACCATTGTACTTTTCACATGAGCATTCACTCCCTTATTGTAGATGTGCTGTAATATTGCAAATGGGAGTGTCCTCTGCTCAGTAATGAGCAGGGTGCATGACATACAGCTGCTGTTGTTTATTCAATATTGGTATGACAGGATATGTGTATATGATTGAAATTCTTAGCTTGCTTACCTATGCCTGTTGTTGTTACATGATGGTACCTTGCTGTGTATGTGTGATTTAACCATGCCCATTTTTGTGTACATTAGCAATACAGTTTGCCTATGTGACATCAATTTGCCATCTGCTTAAATGTATTGTGGGTTGGCTTCAGCAGCACCCTATATGCTGTACTGAAACATTTCCAGTATGTAAACTTACCTTGTTGTGCTGCTTTTCCATGTTTAGGCCCAGGTTGTCCACCTCACCTCCACCTTCATATTTACGTAATATATTTTGCAGATATGTTTGCCTTTGTTATAATTATTAACTATTGTCATGAATACGTTGTTGACATGGTGAACACGTGCCAAATATATGGCGATTTTATGGATGCCGGACATGTGAATATAAGTCGCTTGCTAATGTTTGCAATACATCCTTGTTCTTATTGTACTTGTGTGTTGCCCAGTGTACATTGTTGAAATTCATGTGAACAGTCTGATATATTTTTAAGCTGTAGTGTTAGATTTTTGAAAATATTCTTACGTGTCATTGGTGTGTGTATATGTATTGAAATTACTTTCATGTATGTTCTATGGAAGCCACTAACTTCTTCTTCTTTCAGCTGTTCCCATTAGGGGTCGCCACATTGGATCATCTGTTTCCATTTCTTCCTGTCCTCTGCATCTCGCTTTGTCACACCAACAGCCTGAATGTCCTCTCTCACCACATCCATAAACCTTATCTTAGGCCTTCCTCTTTTCCTTTTACCTGGCAGTTCCATCCTTAGCATCCTTTTCCCAATATACCCAGCATCCCTCCTCAGCACATGTCGAAACCAATGCAATCTCACCTCTCTGTCTTTGTCTCTAAACCGTCCAACCTGAGCTGACCCGCTAATATACTGATTCCTAATACTGTCCATCCTAGTGACAGCCAATGCAAATCTTAACATATTTAACTCTGCCACCACCAGCTCTGACTCCTGCCTTTTTGTCAGTGCCACCATCTCCAACCCATTTAACATAGCTGGTCTCACTATCCTCTTGTAGACCTTCCCTTTCAGTCTTACTGATACCCATCTGTCACAAATTACTCCTGACACTCTTCTCCAGAGGGTACATGCTTAGCCTCCATAGTTTTGTGACTTCACGCCACCCCTTGAACAAGGCCAGCGAGGTGCTCTGCCTACATATACCGGGATTTTATTGTGATGAGTATAGGACTATGACCTCCCTTGATCTAGACAGCTGTCCTAGCTGTGGGTGGTTTAAGTTCATGAGTTTGCACACACAGCCGGGGACACCATCAGAGATGTTTGGGGGGCAGTATCGCTTATAGATATCTCTCCTTTGGGGGAGGGGGGAGAAGTTTGCACTGAACAATGTCTGTAGGATCAGTAATCTTCACATCATTTTGAACTAGTTCTGTTCAGCGGAGTACTGTTTTTTCCGTCGGCTCGGGGGCCTTAAAGGAGACCACACTAGTCTTTAGAAGTGTGAGTTCTTTACTGTGGTCTTTATTTGAGGACCTCCAGATTAGTTTGTGATCTGATCTCACCAGTGAGGGTGTTGAACATTGTGCTCCCATGTTCGTGATGATGAGATCAAGTATGTTTTCTCCTCTTGTGGGGATGGTGACTAGTTGTTCCATGGCATTTGAGTTTATGAATTCCAGGAACTTTTGGGCTGGGTGTTTGGGCTTGAGTAGTGTTCCCAGTCTATATTAGGGTGGTGGCCTGTAAACACACTACAATTTGCAAGCAGTCTTGCCTATGGTTAATTGCACCTGGATGGTCTCAGTCTTGAGGTGTGGGTGTCTTTGATGAATATGGATACATTTGGGGGGGAACGCATGATAAGAGGTAAAACCTGATAGTGCTGGGGTGCTCTCAGGAGCCTTGAACCAGGTTTCTGTCACTGCACAGACATCAATGTTCTCCATACTGAGAGTGTTCTAGGTGACAGGTGCAAGCCATCCTTGCTTGAAGCAGCGTGGCTTGTCCAGCATGTCATCCCAGGCAGATGAAACATTGATCCCCTTTGAATGACACCAGAGTTTGTATTGTGGCATCATTCTTGGTGAAAGGATACTGCTCAAGGTGTAGTCCAGGAGGTCACGTCTCAGGTCGTTTACACCAGCGTGAGTGCTTGCGCTATGTGGTGGATTCTAGCGCCCGACAGGCAGCTTACTGTGACCTTCTCCTTACTCAGTCTGGTGAGCGGCGTCAGTGTGTCTGACTATGGAGTCACCAATGACTAGTGTGTCTGGCATTGTGTTTTGGCCTTAAGGGCTGTGACTGTTTGACTCTGCTGTTTTAGATTTTTGATCAGAGATGCCCATGTTGTATTTATGTGTATGATTATGGGTTGTGATGGTACTGGTGTGATGGACTGGGTCTATAGGTCTATAGTGTGTGTCTCTCCTGACTCCTCCTGACTGGTTGCTAGTGTTCTATGTTGAGAGCTCAGTTTGGCCAGCAGCATAGTTGCATCTCGCATATGTTTGTGTTTTTGGGAGAGGGAGAGGGTTGTGTCTGTGCATGGGGCAAAAATGGCATTGCCTTGCCTCCATTCAGGTTCACAGGCTGAGAGGAGAGGACACTAGCAACTGATCCCCTCGACATGCTAGAAGGACTAGACAAAACTTTAAAAAAAGAGATTCGGGGGCGGTGTGACGAGAAAAAATGGGGTTGCTTTTTGGGGTGCTATCTATAGGTAAGATTGAAGAAGATGCACTCTGCAGTGCACTAGAGAAGTTAGATATTTAACATAAGAGGCGGGCAACTAGAAGCCTTTCTTTTCCCTGCCTGTACTCTCTTCTTCACCTCTCTTCCACACTCGCTATTACTCTGAACTGTTGATCCCAAGTATTTAACATCATCAACCTCCGCCAAATCTACTCCCTGCATCCTCACCATTCCTCCATTTTTGTTCTCATTCACACACAGATATTTTCTTTTAGTCCTGCTGACCTTCATTCCTCTCCTCTCTAGAGCATATCTCTACCTCTCCAGGGTCTCCTCAACCTGTCCCCTACTCTCACTACAGATCACAATGTCGTTTGCAAACAGCATACTCCATAGGGACTCCTGTCTGATCTCATCTGTCAACCTGTCCATCACCAGTGCAAATAAGAAAGTGCTCAGAGCTGACTCACCACCCTCACACTACCCTTGTACATATCCTGTACCACTCTAACATACTTTTCTGCCACTCCTGACTTCCTCATACAATATCAGAACTCGTCTCTAGGCAACCTGTCATATGCTTTCTCTAAGTCGACAAAGACACAATGCAACTCCTTCTGACCTTCTCTATACTTCTCCATCAATACTCTCAGAGCAAACATTGCATTTGTAGTGCTCTTTCCCAACATAAAACCATATTGCTGATCACTAATCATCACCTCCCTTCTTGACCTAGCTTCTACTACTCTTTCCCATAACTTCTTGCTGCGACTGATCAATTGTATCCCTCTGTAGTTACTACAGCTTGGCACATCAGCCTTATACTTAAGAATTGATACCAAAATAAGAAGTTATGTACTCACCATAACGTTCCATATGAGTAGGTATCTTCATTTGTCTGCAACCTTTGGGATACGGATCCGATCTCAGATCTGAGCCGGCAACTTCTATCATAGCATAGATCTGAGCTCCTAGCTCCTCCCCTTACCCATAATCCCCTGCCTACCCTAACTGACTTCAGATCAAGTTTGCCCCATAGCACAGCAGATAAAAGTGTCCCAAGGGGAACATATGCTAATAACCACAAGAACGATCATTTTGGTCAGGGGGAAGGAGGGGGGATGGTTGCAGACAAATGAAGATCCCTCCTCAGATGGAACGTTATGGTGAGTACATAACTTCTTAATCTGAAGTAGGAACTTCATTTGTCAGCAACCTTTGGGACAGAGTCCCCAGCTACCTAAATCTTGGGTGGCCTTCATAGAAGGATATTCGGGAGCACCGCAGAGCCAAAGGACGCCCTACCTTGGGAGACAACATCTATTTTATAGTGGCTGATAAAGGTGTGAGATGAAGCCCATATGGCTGCGGAACAAATGTCATCCAGTGGAACCCTAGCTTGAAAGGCCGCAGATGTGGCAACGGCCCTAGTAGAATGAGCATGGACTCCTTGAGTTGCAGGCCTTCCCGAGCTCTGATATTGCAAAAGAATACAACTCGAGATCCATCGAGAGAGAGAAACTTTAGAAACTGACTTTCCGAAATTACTTTTGGCAAAGGAGATAAACAACTGATCGGATTGCCTATGATCAGCAGTTCTATGGATATAAAAACGTAGTTGTCTGTGTACGTCTAAGGAATGTAGCTTGTACTCTCCTTTGTTATGAAAGTTAGGGAAGAGCACTGGAAGACTGATAGATTGATTGATGTTCACTTCTGAAGATACCTTAGGTAGAAAGGACGGATTGATCCTGAGGTAAACCCTATCCGGGTGAAAGACCAGGTATGGTGGTTTGACACAAAGAGCTTGCAATTCCGACACTCTTTTGGCTGAAGTTATGGCCACCAAAAAGGCTGTCTTCCAAGAGAGAAATTTGAGATCAACCGTGGCCGCTGGTTCGAATGGGGGACCAGTCAAGGCCTGCAAGACTAAGGATAAATCCCATGGAGGTACCACCTCTTTGACTGGAGGCATAAGGAGGAAGGTACCCTTGAGGAAGGTCTTACACAGTTTGGAAGTGATAAGAGGGCCAGACTCTTGCCCCATGTGATAGTATGAGATTGCTGCCAGTTGTACCTTGACTGTGGAAGAACTAGCCACCTGGTGAAAGAGAGAGGTTAGAAAATCTAGAACTGACACTATCGGGGCTGTAAAAGGGTCTAAACGACAGTGTTCCGCCCAAATGGTGAAGCGTTTCCACTTACTTTGATAAACCTTCCTGGTGGAAGGCTTGTGAGCTGCTACAAGAATGGCTTTGACAGGTGATGAGATCCCGGGAGTCCTTATGAGGAGTGGAACTGGAGCAACCAAGCCGTCAGCTTGAGGTTGACCAGGTTCGGAGTCGGAAGATCAAGAGGGTGAGAAATGAGATCCGGAATGGGATCCCGAATCCATGGTGGATACACTAGGTGAGACCATAGGTAAGGGAACCATGTCTGACGAGGCCAGAATGGGGCAATGAGGATCATCTTGCTCCCCAGCTGCCTGGCTTTCTGTAATAACTTCAACATCAGGGGAAGAGGAGGGTAAGCATAAAGCAGACCGAGAGGCCAAGCATGAACTAGAGAGTGTCTCGGGGACTCCCCCGGAGGGGGGATCAGAGCGAAGTAATCATTGCATTTGGTGTTTGAAGTTGAGGCAAAAAGATTGCAACAAGGTTGCCCCCATCGGGCAAATACTTGCTCTGCAACTCGATGGTTGAGAGAACATTCGTAAGGAGTCAGGATAGTATGACTGAGCCTGTCCACTAGAATGTTGGACCGTCTCGTAATGTGCGTTGCTATGAGAAAGCGGTTGGTGGAAATCGCCCATTCCCACACTCTCATGGCCTCGTGGCAAAGGGGGTAAGACCTGGTTCCCCCCTGTTTGTTGATGTACCAGATGACTGACATGTTGTCTGTCTGTACTGCAATCATCCCTACCGGAAGAGAGTTGTGTAATGCCTGCAACGTCAAAAGCACCGCCCTCATCTCTAGGACATTGATATGCAAAGAGGTCTCTACGTCATTCCACGTGCCTTGGACTGTCCTGCCTGAAAAATGCCCCCCCACCCCAGGCGATAAGCGTCCATGGTCACTGTGTCGACTGGTGGAGGTAGTGAGAAGGGATGTCCCATGTGGAGACTGGGAGACTGGAGCCACCACAGGAGCGATCTTCTGCAAACCTTGCTTAAGGAAATGGGGTGAGACAGGGGATTGCGAGACAGGGACCATTGTACCTGGAGGGTCCACTGCAGAACCCTCATGTTCAACCGGGCCAATGGCAGCAGAGGGATTGCAGCCACCATAGATCCTAGGGCCCTCAGGATCAATTCCGCCGAAGGAGTTTGCAGTTGAAGGATGGCCTGCACGTGCAACATCAGGTTCGAAGCGATCTGGAGTCAAGAACGCAAGCATCTGTCTGGAATCCAGTCTCGCCCCTATAAAATCCAACACCTGTGTAGGGATGAGAGAGGATTTGGTCATGTTGATGGTTAATCCTAATAGTGGAGCCAGACTGAGGAAATAATCCCTGCATGAACAAAGTAGATGCCTTGTTGGGGCCGTAAGGAGCCAGTCGTCCAGGTATGGAAAGACCTGAATTCCCTGGAGTCTCAGGGGGGCCGCTATTATCACTAGGACCTTGGTGAACACCCTGGGGGCTGAGGTGAGACCAAAGGGGAGGACCCTGAATTGAAAGTGACTGGCTCCCAGCCGGAAGTGGAGAAACCTCCTGGAACGCCTGTTCACTAGAATGTGATAGTACGCATCCTTGAGGTCTATGGAGCACATCCAGTCGTCCTCCCGCAATAAGGGGAGGACGGATTGCAACGCGACCATTTGGAACTTTTCTTTGCATACCGCCAGGTTTAGGAGAGAGAGGTTGAGGATGGACCTCAAGTCCCCCGTCTTTTTTGGCACCAGAAAGAACCTGGAGTAAAACCCTGATTCAACCTGATCTGGGGGGACAGGCTGGATGGCTCTTTTTTGCAGAAGCTGCTGAATTTCTGCAGCAGCCGCCTCCCTCTGACTGGGTGGAATGTCAGGAAGGCTTCTGATTCTGGGGTTTACTATAAAGGGAATTTGGTAACCTCTGGATATAATACGAAGCACCCAGCGATCCGTTGTTATGGACTCCCATATTGCTAGGTGCCTCGAAAAACTCCCCCCGACTGCTTCCAGAGTGGAGCAGTCGGGTAACCCCTCAGGAGTTCTGCGTGGACCTCTCAGAGAATGGTTCTCTGGACCCAAAATTCCTGGGACCCCCTCTGCCTCTGGGGTGGAGTCCTCCCTGTCCTCCTCTGCCACGAGAGGACTGGTTGTCCTGAGCAGACTGGGATTGGTGCGATTTTCGGAACCACATCTTCTTCTGACCCTTTTGGTTCTTGGAAAAGGACCTCTGGGGTGCAGAGAAGTGGACTCCGATGGCAGACAAGGTCTTCCCGTCTTTCTCGCTCTGGACAAGAGTGTCGCGAACGGTTTTGCTGAACAGTGCAGAACCATCAAAAGGGGCATTCGCGAATGATGCCTTAAAGGGTTCCGAGAAGTCACAGTGATGGAGCCAGGCCTGTCTCCTCATGACAAGCCTGACTCTGTCTGCTCTAGCGGCTCCCTCCGTAGCATGAGAAAACAGCCGCATAGAGGTGTTAGAGATAGAGCAGAGGGTGGCCATTCGGGAGGAGACAGATCCTTGTCTCCCTCTGACATGGACCCTGGGGGGAAGCAGCGTATTCCTTAATTAGAACCCGCTGCATCTGAATAACGTGTGCCATGTAGTTCAAGGCCCTCATAGAGAAGGTCGCTGAACTGAAGGCCCGCTTCCCAAGATGGTCCATCGCACATGAATCCTTGCTCGGAGGATGAACCGTGGGGCTCTCCTGAGCCAACTCTTTCTTGGTGGCTGCAGCCACCAACATGGCATCCACAGAGGGACCTCTGCTCCAGTGTGATCTCTCTGCAGGGGGGCTCAAAACTTTGTCCGGACACTTGGGGATTGGCTCTACGGTGTCCGGTTCTTTCCAAGCCCTAGAGGATATGAGATCCACCAGGGGGTCGGGTGGAGGGGACACCCAAGAGGTTAGATGGTCCTGCCTCAAACACCTCAAGGAATACAGACTCATCAGAGGAAGCCTTCGGGGCAGACCACCCACCCCTGATTTTGAGCATTTCCATGATGTCTCCAATGGAGACATCCTCGGGGGGTGATCTAGGGGAGACTTCCCCTTCATCCAAGTCCGTATCTTTGGTGAGACTCTCAGGGGAGTCTATGTGCCTCCTTTTGCACTTTGCCTTGTGAGGAATCTCCTCGGGGGGGCTGTCCGAGGAGTCCTCACGGGCTGTATCTTGTTCCACTGGAACTCCTAGAGGCGCTGAGGCAGGCTACCCCGAGGTCCGGATGAGGGGAGCCAGGACCAGATGAGAAGGAGTGCGGGAGGGAGCCAAAGCCAGGACCGGAGGCCTGGAAGCACTCAACAGTGCCCTTTCCACCGCAGTGAAAGCTGAGGGGGAGCCGCTCTCTGACGGATCCGAGATCCGACTCCCACTCGGATCCGAAGTGGGGATTGGACCAGGCGCCGAGAATGTCGGATCTGAAGGACCAGTGTGCTCCGACCGGGACAGAGCCAAAAGCATACCGAATCCCTCGGATCTGAAGCTCGGCCCACGGCTTCGAGAGGTCAGGTCCGACAAACTCGAGGGAGCCATCAGGGCCGACGTGCCCAGCACAGTCGGCTCCAACCTACCCCCGGATCCAACGTGGCTGGGCTCCGAGCGCTCCGAACCCGGAATGCGGGTCGGAGAAGGAGCTATAGTGGTGAAAAAAGGGGTCGAGCTCCCCCCCGGAGGGGGGGAGGCAAGAGCACTCCCATCTGCATCTGGGCCTGGATGAATCTCCTCATCATCCGGTCCATGTCCGCATCAGACATGCTAAAAGTGGACCTCGAAGAGGCCACCAAGGCAGACCTGGAGTGTTTCCTCGATGACCTCGACGAGGACTGGATCACCTCCTCCTCTAGTCCCGGGGAGAAACAAGGGAATTGGATCCGAGGAGGAGGAGATCGAGAAGACTTGGACGGAGAAGCCCTCTTGGTGGGTGGGGCCGATGAAGAGTCATCGGCCCACCACTTAAGGTGCTTCTCCCGCTGCTTCTCTTTCCTGGGCTCCCTATCCTCCGGAGCCAAAGCGGGAGGTTGAGTCCCGGTCAGAAGAAGGGAGGCAGGAGTGACTGCTACCGGGGGGTTAGTGGGCACCAAAGTACCGGAGGCCGAAGCAGAGTCTGGGGGTAAAAGGCCCGCCAGAACTAGCTTTGACCTTTGATCCTTCAGTGCCCTGGGGTTGAACGCCACGCAAATCGTGCAACCCAAAGAGTGGTATTCAACCCCAAGGCACCTAACGCACCGAGTGTGGCCATCAGCCGGTGAAAGCTTGTGACCACACTCGGTGCATTTCGAAACAATGGCTTTAGGGGCCTCCAACATTACTAAAGTAAAGCACACTCACTAGGCCCCTAACACTCAAGTCACACACACACGCTACGACCAGCGGGGGAGGGAGAAATATATTAAATTAAATTTAAGCTGAAAAGCTAAAATAATAACAAGTTTAGTGATAAGGGTAAACCTACCACGCACACACAATCACTCACTCAGAAAGAAGAAAGAAAAACTTTTTTCCTCACAAAAACGCCAAGAGCTCTGGAATCTAGCTGTTGCTTGAAGAGCGGCAAACTAGATCTGAGGTCAGTTAGGGTAGGCAGGGGATTATGGGTAAGGGGAGGGGCTAGGAGCTCGGATCTATGCTGTGATAGAAGTTGCCGGCTCGGATCCGAGATCGGATCCGTATCCCAAGGGTTGCTGACAAATGAAGTTCCTACTTCAGATCACTTTTTTCTCCACTCCTCAGGCATCCTCTCACTTTCCATGATTTTATTAAACAATGTGATTAAAACTTTCTCTGCCATTTATCCTAAACACCTCCATGCTTCCACAGGTATATCATCTAGACCAACAGCCTTCCCATTCTTCATCCCCTACATAGCCGTCCTTACTTCCTCCTTGCTAATCTGTTGCACTTCCTTATTCACTAACCCCACATCATCCAACATTCTCTCTGTCTCATTCTCTTCATTCTTCAGCCCCTCAAAGTACTCTTTCCATCTGCTCAACACACTCTCCTTGGTTGTGAGTATGTTTCCCTCATTATCCTTTATCTTCCTTACCTGCTGCACATCTTTCCCAACTCGGTCCCTCTG
The DNA here is from genome assembly GCF_019279795.1 of Protopterus annectens. Taxonomy (NCBI): domain Eukaryota; kingdom Metazoa; phylum Chordata; order Ceratodontiformes; family Protopteridae; genus Protopterus; species Protopterus annectens. The sequence continues at coordinate 239,651,370 of NC_056729.1, read as the reverse complement.
TCTAGCCATTCAGTACAGGTCCTTTTCTCCCTCCTTAGTGTCCACCCTTTCATATAACTCTCAATATGACTTAGCCTTCGCCACCTCTCTATTTGCCATATGCCTCATCTCCTTACACTCCTGTCTACTTTCTTCATCTCTCTGACAACCTCACTTCTTTGCCAGCCTCGTTCTGTGTATACTCTCCTGTACTTCCTTGTTCCACCACCAGGTCTCTTTGTCCTCCTTCCTTTGTCCAGATGAGGCCACTAACAGTCACCCATATACACCTACTCCTGTGTGTTGACTTTGATGCAGCATATGTGAGTCACATATATGTATTTCATTGCACATTTATTTGGCTTGTGTGCACCTATTTGTGTATGTAGCAGCCTTTGTTGCTTTTCTTGCAGTACTGCTGTTTGGTACCATGCTTTGTTGTTTGTTTTCACATGCATGGTAGAAGTTTGATTCTGTCCTCTGCTGGAGTTATCTAGCATTCTTAGATCTGTTTTTGCTCAGCTGTGATGTTGCTTGGCTTACACTTGTACTGCTGACAGACTACTTGAACATGTGTTTATTTATCCAATTTGTACTGTGATTCTTATTTATTACCCTCCACACACATCTACCATTGGCCACACACATCCAGGTATGACTGCCACACAATTTGCAACATGTTCTAGCATCACAGTGCATAGGTAGATATACTTTACTGCTCTTCTGTATGGCTGGTATGCATCCCCACCTTGTCAGATAACTTTTAATTCCCCATGTTATGCAGTGTGCAGTCTGGGTAAATTACCTGTCCTTACTGTTTTTTTTTTCAACTTTTGTCCATAATGTGTTGCAATATTTATTTTATGGATTCACTACCTGCTGTAATGGCCTTCTCCTCCTCTTTCTCTATCTTTACCTTTACTTCTATTCTGAAAAAAAAAAATGTGGCTTATTACCCCAAAAAAAAAAAAAAAAAAAAGCAGCTCATGCCCCTTTGAGTTTCCCTCTTATTTTCCTACTAGAACATCTATGTTGTGTGTTTTCCTTCTTCACCGATAACCCCCATCTTTTTTTTCTATCTCCCACATTCCTTGGGTGTATGCATTAACTTTGTTCCCCACACAAGCCCCAAATGCTTTGTTAGCAAACGTTAGCTCTGGCAATGTGGCTGTGATTGCCTTCCACCTTGATAATTTTTTTATTAGAAAATGTTGGAATTTCTCCAAAATCTGTAAGTGATAGTTATCATATTTTTTATAATAATACACTTACGGTGATATTCCAAAGTTATCCTTAAGCTTACTGGAGAGATTCTGTTATCAATATGTATTTAAGGATGCCAGGATGCTTTAATTGTGGGATTGTTTTCATAATTTTGTTAATGTACATCACACTTTGACAGTGATTTTCAATTACATACAGATTACTTGCAAGCAATGTAGTGTGCCATTAGTTCTGAGATGCTCCTTTTTGTGTTGAGATATTTGGAGTTCACTGTGGCACATTTACATATTATGGAATTCCACCCAAAGATCATTCCCTGAAGTGAAAGCTCAAGGATATACAGCTAACAACTCAGGCTTGCTAAGAGAATATCATAGCATGAAGAATCTGTATAAGGTACCGTCGATCCTATATACAAAATTATTTATTTATCAGACTTGGAGAATTTAAATCAATGGTATAAAACAGCCCTATTTTCCAGAAAAGGCAAATATTATCTTAAATTCATTAACAATGAAAACACCACAGTCATGTCAGCTTTAGTGACTGAAGAATTTTCTGTTTCATCTTGAGTATATGCAGAAACTGAGATGAATAGATAGAGCAGCCAATGTGATCTAGACCATTAAATTCAATGAGTTGAGTGCCAAATGCAGAACTACATTTTTATGGCTAGAGCATATTGGTGGCAAGAATATGTCAGTTTTTAATTGAATGCATAGGACCATACAGTGAAAGAGTCTGCAATGAAAACTTGATAGATCCATTAAAAAAAGACAATATAGTGGCCTTCTTTTTATGTGGTAGGTAGACATTAACAAAGACATGATAACAAAGACATACTAATGGAATGTATCAGTCATGTTTGAGTTGATATTATCCAAGAGCCAAGTATATACAGGTGGTACCTCCCAATTCAGCCATTTCACAATTCAACCATGCTTTCGATTGCCAGGGCATCCTGCCATTTCACAATTCAACCCAAAGAGGAGGCTGACATTGTGCTCATTGTTTCCTGTTGTTGCTGTGTTGTTTACATAGTGCAGTTGTTTCTTTTAAACGCTGCAAAGAAGAGTGAAAAGAGGAGTGATACTGGCAGGAAAAATAAGTGGCTGAGCACTGAAAAGATGAAAGAAATCACAGGTAGAATTGGGACAGGAGGTAAACAGGATGGATAGTAAAACAGCATGGTGTGCCTGGGTCTACCAGCTCAACATTTTCGAAAAATAGACACAACATCACGGGTGCTAAGGTGTCAAAAGGAGCAACAAAGGTTTTGGACAAACAGAAAAACAATTCATGAACACATGGAGAAGATGCTTCTTGTATGGATCCAGGACAGGCAGATGGAGGGAGATCCAATAACTCAGATCATAATATGTGAGAAACCTAAGCTCATCTTTGAAGATTTACAAAAAAAAAAAAAAAAAAACTCCAGGAGTAACTCACAGAAAACAGAGGAATTTAAAGCAAGTACGGGAAGGTTCCACAGCTTTAAAATAGGAAGTGGCATCCACAGTGTTCTGAGACAAGGGGAAGCAGCTAGTGCTGAAAAAGAAGGCGCACAGAAATTTGTCAAGGAATTTGAAGAATTGATAGAGAGAGAGAAGGCTGCCAAACTGGTTTTTAATCAAAATGAAATGTGGCTTTCTGGAAGAGATTGCCAAGTAAGACTTTCATTTCCCAAGAAGAAGCTAAGATTTCAGGCCCATGAAAGATAGGTTCACACTCCAGCTGGTACAAATGGAAGTGAAGACTTCAAGCTGAAGCCTCTGTAGGTGTATCACTCAAAAAACCTAACATGCTTTGGAAAAATATATAAAATCAGAACTACCTGTAATGTAGAACTCAAACACCAAAGCTTAGTTTCAAGGACTGGATTTTCAAGGAGTTTGCTCCACGTGTTAAGTATCTGAGAGAGAATAATTTTCCACGGAAAGCTATTCTGCCTCTGGACAATGCCTCTTCCCACGCCGAGAGTGAGAGGAAATTCATCAGTTAGACTATGATTTCATCAGGGTTCAGTTCCTTCCTCCCATTTTAATTCTCTCATTCAACCTATGGAGCAACAAGTCAATGCCTGCTTCAAGGAGCTCTACACAAAAAGCACTCTTCTCAAGGCTCTTCAGCGTGACCCAATATTCAAATAAAACACTGAAGGAATTCTGGAAGAATGAGTTCAATATTCTTCATGCCATGTCATTCATCAAAAGTGCCTTGGATGGAGTGTTGCAGAAAGGCCTTCATGCAGCCTAGAGGTAACTGGTTCCTTTTCATGCAGCCTAGAGGAAACTGGTTCCTTCCTTTGCCCAGAGTGAAACAGTGGACAAAGCAGCTGAAGTGCTGCAAGACATCATATGCACAGAGTGGCACCTGGACATATGAGAGGTGGACAAGGAGGATGTGAAGGAACTGCTACAAGACCATGAGGACGAGCTCACAATTGAGGAATTTACAGCACTTTGCAATGAGCAGTTCAAAGAAAAAGAAAGAGAAATTTCTTCTGAATATGAGAATGACAGGGAAAAATGACCTATGCAAACAGCTTGCATTAAAAAACTTTTATCCAACTGGGGAAGCTTTAGGCTACAGTCTTGGAGTGGGATCACAACACAGGTGATGTGAACAGGATGATGGACTTGTTTAACAACACAATCCTGTTCTGAGCTACAACAGAATGGCATTAAATATACTGATCCCAAGGATATTGCCAATATCCTGGTAGATCGATTCAGTGCCAACTTCACCCCCCTCTCACCTCCTAAAAGGCCCATCTCAATAACAAAAGATTGCCAAATTCCAGTAATCACGGCCACACAGGTAGAAACCACACTCTCCAAAGCTAAGAATACAGCATCCATGAGACCAGATGACATCCCAGGCTGTGTACTACATGAACTTCAAAATGAACTGGCACATCACTTAAGTGTCATGTTTCATCATAACCTCACCTCAGACTTTGTGCCCATTGAGTGGCGCACAGCTACAGTTATCCCACTCCATAAGGGGGGATCCACCTCGGATCCCGGGAACTACTGTCCCATCAGTCTGATGAGCCTGATCTGCAAGTGCATGGAACACATTATCATGGAACTTATAAACAAGGACATTGGCAACCTTCAAAGACTGAATCCCACCCAGTTTGGGTTTGTGAAGGGCCGATCTTGTCCCTTGAACCTGATTGACTTCTTCAAATCTGTCTCCAGAGCTGTGAACGAGGGTAAGGCGGTCCACACAGCCTATCTGGACCTCGCCAAGACTTTTGACACCATCCCCCACTCTGGAATCATAGAGAAAATTACTAAGCTAGGCATAAATCCCTATGTCACTCGATGGGTTGCCAACTGGCTTACTGACAGAACCCAGACTGTAAAAGTAGCCGACTCCAAATCCAGCTCCAGACAAGTGACAAGTGGAGTACCTCAGGGTTCAGTCCTGGGACCTCTCTTGTTTGGCATCTACTTCTCTGAAGTACAGGCCAACACTAAAGGACTCTGGCTAACAAAGTTCGCAGATAACTGCAAACTGGGAGCCATTATTGAATCCCCAAATGATGTGGATATTCTACAAAAGGGCCTTTACAGAAACAGGTGCTTGGTGCCAGAGCCATGGCTCAAGCTTAATGCCAAGAAATGTATATTTATCCCCTTTGGGAAAAAACATCTACCCATGAATTACCACATAGGTGGCAGTACACTAAACACCAAAAGTGTGATGAGAGACTTAGGGACACAGGTGGACAGTGGTCTCACCTTCGATAACCACATCACCACAACAGTCAGAAAATCCTTCTATGTGGCACACCCCATCACTAAGGGCTTTTCATCCAGGAAAAAAGGAGGTCATTGTCCCACTGTACTCATCCCTCATTAGACCCATTATAGAGTACAACACCCTGTTTGGTATGTACCTCACAAGACATCTGCAACAGCTGGAAAGGCCGTAGAAACACCTCACTAAAAGAATCACAGGCCTAAAGCAGATGCCCTATGCTGACCGTCTAAAAAAACTCCAGCTATACTCTGTGGCATATTGTCTACTCAGAGGTGATTTCCGCTTAACATACAAGGCCATGTCAAGCCCTGAGCTGTTGGACATGCTCCACTTAAAGAAATCCCAATCCCTCAGAGCCACACGCTCCAGGGATCTAAACCTTGTCATCACAATAAACAAAGCATGCTGGAGGGATAGGTTCCTGACCCAGAGACTCCCCATACTCTGAAATAGACTGCACATACATGTCAAGCAGAGTGCTTCCTTGGCACTCTTCAAAAGGAACCTTGACAATTGGATGGGAGATAGGAAATTCACCGCTGGGATCATGTCAGTTGCCCTGCGAGACAGGGGTCCAGGGAAGTAAATATTGTGGGAAGAAATATCCAGGGAATTGTTATGGTTAGGCTTGTATAACGCCCTAGGACCAATAGCCTAGTACCAACCTATGAACCTATGCATCAGTTCAAGACCATCCTGAAAAAGAAGGAGAGATGAGTCACCCTGGACAAATTGTTTTTACCTACACCTGCCAAAAAACAGAGGTAACAAGCCGGACAGGGTGAAAAAGACTCCCATTCCAGCAACTAAAGACTAAGTGGACTCTATAAAAAGTGTAAATATGGTGACTCATGTTCATTTTTTGGCATGGACACTGGTGGGGCTGGGCAGAGAGAATGTGCTCAAGTGTATGATACCAACTCATCTTAATGAATGAGCCAAGTAGTGGAGTCACTGCGCATGATCCTGGAGAGAGATTAAAAAAAACAGACACACCAGTATACACTGTATTGCGTGTTATTATTTATTTTGGGCGTGTGGATAGGAAACTGTTGTAAGATGTGTTAAGTTATAATTTATATCACATTAATGTGAACTAAATAAAACATGAATCATAATCACAGACAACAGATATTCATTTCATAACTGCTATGGCACAATGATGTAATGAGCATGCATTTTAGCTGGACAGAAAACATGTTAGCCTGCATTCTTAGATGAATTTAACAGCAAATAAATTTGTATGTGACATTTGAGCCATAGTTTTAGGAATGTACAGTAGTCCTCCATTCCTCCTCCATCCCTCCTGCACATCCTCGCCTACATTTCAGAGGTGCTTTACTGTTCAAATCATGGTGAGCTACATTTTCTTAATTTTTTATTGAATTTTTAAATTTTGTTTGGGCCGGGAATGAATTAAAATATTTTCCATACACTTGTATTGTAAACGGCGTCTCACAATTCAACCATTTCACAATTCAACCACTGTTCTGCAATAAATTATGGTTGAATTGTAAAGTACCACCTGTACCGGACTGTTTGACTCCCTATAGTGATGAAATGGCATAGATCAAGTTGCTGAACATATTTATTGTGGGGAGGCACCAGAACTTACAGTCCTTAATTCTATTAATTCAGAAGCCATCACCCAGTATAAAAGATCAACCAATACCAGGAAGTGTTTGATTTAAATGGAGTCATATCTGACAACTGGAATGGTTCAAGAAGAGGATGCCTGGAGTGCTGAGTATAGCAGCAGCCAACTAAAGTATATACTCTTAAGAGTTACTATATAAAACAATGGTGTACAGCACTGACTGAGAAGTATGTGTGTATGTGTGTGTGTGTGTGTGTGTGTGTGTGTGTGTGTGTGTGTGTGTGTGTGTGTGTGTGTGTGTGTATTCCTACAGAGAATCATCTCATACAGAAACACACACAGACACAAAACATACTACACACACAGACTGGCATGCACATGTGTACTTAAGGAGCTTAAGTTGTGGCTATAAATTTTTGTTTTATGAAGGCAGTACATTTTTTCATCCATAGCAGTTAAGGAATTAGAAATCAGAACTTGATGGTGTGCTTCAGTCATTTTGAAATGACTGCTTTAGAATTAGACTCACATATTTTCATGCAATGAAAGAAGTGTACTTTCTAAATGGCTTGCCTTTGTACCCAATTGCAGTGGCAATGCAGCCCAGGTACTGATAGACCTGAAGTGTTATGTGAGAAAACTCAGTTTAAAAATACAATTCCATGGCATGGCAAATAATTGTGAAAATAAACCCACTGATGAGGAGATAAAGGGACCCAGCAGCAATTGCCCTCCCCTACACCAAATGCTAGCTGCTTTTGAAGTAAAATGTGAAATAGACATTAGAAAATTGTTACAGAAACCACCAAAGAAAAAGTACTTTAACCTCACACATGAAGATAGAAAAGCTTTAATTGAACTGGGGTGTGATAAGTCTAGACTCATAATAAAGTCTGACAAGGGAGGGGGAATACCAGTGACTGATACTATAAGTTACAATTTGAGAATAGAAGACCTGTTGAATGACATGAATTTTTATGAGAATTATACTTTGGATGGAATAAAGAGAACATACAGTGACTGGAATTCCAATCTTATTTATGGACCCCATGCTCCACATTTGATTAAGTTTTTTGGAATACCAAAACCTCATAAAAATAAAGCTAGCTCATCATACTGGCAAGTGGGGGATCCCTTAAAGAAGCAACAGCCATATATCTAGATTATCTATTGAAACCCCTAGCTGAGAAGAACAGATCATATATAAAAGATTCTATGGACTTTTTTGAGAAAAATAAAAACGTTACTGAAGTTGATAGCATCTTGCTAGTAATCGATGTACAGTCATTATATATTGTGATTCCTCATAATTACTGCATAGAAGCAGCTGTGGATTCTTTTAAAAGACACCATAATGGTACACAAGCACAACTAGAAAAGTTAAGTAAGCTCATTAATTTTTTACTGGAATTTAAGTTCTTTACTTTCAATGGAAAATATTTTAATCAATAGACTGGAATTGCTATGGGAGCAATGATGGCTCTGGTGGAGAAATACATTCCTATAATGCCAGGTACATAATAATGGATATAATGGAAGTATGTCACAGCCTGTATGTGTGCACTTATATTGTGACAAATACACATACTGTAACAGTACTCAGTAGCTCAGTCTGTTAAATGCTTTGCAAACAGCAATATTTGCCACACATGTTCCTGGGTTCACATCTAGTGGTGTGTAACATTTAAATTACATTATTGTGAAGCCATCAATGAATGACTGAGTCATCTACTCTTTATCCACACAATGCATTTCAAATGCAATGTCTGCTTTTCATTGATGGAATTCAAAGGCATGCAGATAGGAACACAGTTGGCATATTCTTTCTTAACACCAATGCTATAAAATGCATAAAGTGTCAGGTCATGCATTAATATGCATTCAAATGGGTCTATAGCATAACATCGAAGTTCTCTAACATTGAATGTTATTATATCGAACCCTAAACACCGAAGTGTGAAAACATCAAACAGTCAGAATAGCGAATTTTTTCCCAGGGAAAAAAATTGCTCTTCCAAGAAACACACACAGCACAAACACACACAAAAAACAGCCATCCACACACATACACTTAAAATCCTCCACTTAAACTAAATTTTACATACAGTACTAGCTATCCACTTACCTTAACCCAACCCTAACCCTAAGGTCCGTCACTATTGCACATTCACCTCACCCACGCCCTAACCCTAATTCACCTAACCCACCCCCTAACCTACACACAATCACACACTTACCTGACCCGCGCCCTAACCTTAACTCACCTAACCCGCCCCTAACCCTAACCTACACACAATCACACACTTACCTGAACCCCGCGCCTTAACACTAACGTCCACACAACCTCACACTTACCTGACCCGCTCCCTAACCCTAACTCATCTAACCCGCCCCCTAACCATAACCTACACACAATTGCACACTTACCTGAACCCGACCCATAACGGTCCAACATATCAAATGCTGAAAACAGCGAAGCCACAGCAACGGCCCATCAAATTCTTTCCCTGGGAAAGAATTCGATGTCCTGCACCTTCGATGTTCTCAGCGTTCGACATGAAGGGTTCGATATTATAACATTCAATGTTAGAGAACTTCAATGTTGTAATATAGACCCCATTCAAAGAGGATTTTAACTTAGGTAATGCAAATACAGACCACTAATATCAGAGTGCAGCATACAATCATTTCATAATCTGGAGCACTTCTCCCTGGGCCTCCACTGAAAATTGGGTTCATTCCAAACTTGGCTTTCCCAGTAAACAAATGTTAAATAAATAATGATATTACAGATTAGCACAGCTGCACAACTAACATACACATATGGAGATCCTGCTAGTAACAAGGACTGCCAGCACACTACCATGATGTAACAAATGGCCTGGTAGTTGCCCAGATGATTGATGTAATGGTATATTTACCTCCTATGTTGCTCAAGGACATAAAAAACATGTTGCCTAGTATGTTGGCTAATATACTTACCTTAACACATGCCTTGATTTGCAGTGGAATGGGTACCCTCACTCTGGCTTTGCCTCTACAACAAGGCTACCACAGCTCCCATAGTTACTCTTACAGCTTGTTGTCCTCCAAAGTGTTCACACTATCTTCCTATGCCTATTGCCTGAAGCATCAGCTGCAGCCTATAGCACACATGTAAGAAGTGGCTGCTACAGATGTACTCTCTGCGATGACTTAGTATCTTGACCCCTGTAATTTCCAGCACAACATATCAATTATGGCTTCTAAACTACATATACGCTTTATATCTTGTTCAGTGGTTGCATGTGATTGGCTGATTATACTACAAATCAACTGTGTTCACTGCAATTAGCATTTCAGAATCACAGATTGGTTTAGAGCAATCACCTGGTAATGAGAACCATGTTAAAAAGACAAACAGCTAGCTAGGGGAACCATTCTATATGAGACTTTCTTCACACAGTAAACATGCTGCCAAAAACTCACCTTTGCTTAGACACTGAAAAGAAAACCTTTAGCTCCAATCTGTACAAAAAAGAAACCTTCTGAAACAACTACCTTGACTATCAAAGTCAGCACCCTCCCTTCATGAAAAAGAACATCATTAAGGGACAGTGCATTAGAATTAGCAGGATCACCAGCAATGACCAGACCTTTCTCAAAGAATGTTCTCTGTTAAAACAGTTATTCCCAGAGAGGCACTCTCTGGGCCATATCATAATTTCTCAAACTCATTCTGTGGTCCAAAACAGGGACACCAAGTACCCACCCATTCATCGAAGTGGGTTCACACCAGCAACCCCAAAACTCCAGAAAGCACACCAAGATTCCCAATCCTCATTTCTGTGGATGTAACTACAGTCAGGGGAAATCCTTAGCAAACACTGAAGGATCATTGAAAGCACCCCCGATCTGACCCCCTTACTTGGGACAGCACTCTCATTCAGTTACAAAAGGTTATGCAATCTGAAGCACACCCTTGAAACCACCACATAGATTGGGCAGACCCCTTCTGTACCCCAGGCATGAGCCAATGCAGGCACAGCAACTGGTGCAAAAAGGTACTGACCACAGATATAGTAGTCCTGAAAACCCCAAAGCACCGAATCCAAATTTGCTGCCACTGTAATTGTCAAGCTACCAATGTAGTGTACATAGGTATCTGCATACCCTGTAAGGCCTATTACAAATGGAAAACAACAAAAAAACCTAAGGACAGGATCAGGGAACACATTAGGGCCATAGGATCACAGGACAAGAGAAATGCTCTAGCCAAATATAGCAGAGCCTGGCCCGCACACAGAGACTACAGATTTGCTGCCATTGAACAGGTAAACCTCCTTTTTGGAGATCCCAATCCAGTACTGGAAATTAAAGAGTTACAATGGCAAATCTTGCTCTATGCAAACAAAGAGCTAGGGCTTAATGGCCACATAAGCATTAAAAGTATGATAAGACAGATTAGATAGGAGATGCCAACACAACACATTCCTTCAAAGTACACACCCACCCCTCTCCAGTTATATTCTTGGACAATATACATGTAAAAAATTACAGTACTTCACTTAAAACCATTCTGATGAGGTTCAATCACGTATAGTCTAACAAATGAAAGTGCTCAAAGGAAAAGAAATGGACTGATCACAGTTGTAAGTTTTGATGATTGCTAAATTACTTTTTAAGAACTGAATTGCTTGATTTGACTGAACTCCTCTGCTTGCTGCATGTTGAAGAAATAAAGCTGTATTTTAAAAGGAATCCACAGCCTCAGGTTGGTTCTTCCTCATCTGGAAGTTTTGAAGTTCTTAATTGTCTGCAGTATTCTTCCTACCTACAGTTTTTATGTATTAAAAACTTTATATATCCACACACATCAACAGAGGAGAATTGTACACCGTCAGGCATGTAACCTTTTTGTTTACAACATGATCCAAATGTGTGAATATACTTAGGGGGAATGGGTATTACAGCATTAAGCCTTTCTTAGAACTGCAATGATGACATGTCATTGATCTCCAGATTTGTTACACCTACATAGGCATACAATACATCAAGGGTAGGAAATTTTTTGCGAATTTGGCACACTGGTCTCATGGGAATGTCCCTGTATAGTGGTTGTAATTGCACACTGCTATTTGTTTGGCACTGTTATTTTGACATATTATCAGGAGGTTTACCACTAGGGGCCACACTACAATGGACTGCTGTGTTGGGTGTGTGATCATAGAGCAGTATCTGTCATGGCATAAACAGGAATAGGTGACTATTGCTAGTATCTTAGTTGTATCCACACAATTAGTATGTTTGCATACTGTGAAATATGACATGAGTGATCAAGCAGTGGATACTGCTAGCTATTCTATTCTTGTTGTATCTCTACATAGTGTACTCCCACATATGTGATCCTGACATGTATTCCCATTTTGTTGTCTTAAAGGGACAATGCCAGAGTTTAAAATTCGGGTCCACTCTAAATAAAAAAAAGCAACACCCATTTCACAGCGTCATCCCAAATCCCACCCACAGTATCATATAGCTGGAGACATCCTGTATATCTTAGGTTGCAATGGTGTTTTGCATCCTAATCTCAACTCTGCTTAAACTTTGTGTTCCCAGGTCGCTGCTGTTCGATTTACCACTTTCCTGCATTTACCTCCTTGTGGTATCTTGTAATCTTCATAGAGTAGGTACATCATATTTTCGCTGGTGAATTATTTTATTTTTATTCAAATTTTCTCTGTTTATGTGTTAATTTGTTTTTAGCTAAACAGAAGGGGCAAAGGCAATCGAACCGCAAAAACTAATGACATTTACTTGTGTGGCAATATTAAGAACGGAAGGTAGGTGAGTAATCTGTTCTGTGTCGCTGTCTCTTTTTTACTGATGACCTCCCCAATCAGCAATTCATATTATCACAATCGCTATAATCGGTTCTGTTTTATGGTATGCACGGACAAACATGTTGTTTCCTTATGAGTTGGAAGTAACCGGCAATTTTGTTAAGTTGCAACTTAACAAAATTGCCGGTTACTTCCAACTCATAAGGAAACAACATGTTTGTCCGTGCATACCATAAAACAGAACCGATTACAGCGATTGTTGGTTGCCAGACAGGTTTATCCTTTAAAGGATCTTCGCTGACAGGCAGCGTTCATTGTGCTGTCCGTGTGGCATTTTATTGCATGTAAGGTGCATATGTCAAAAGCGATCCGTTTCATATAAACATATGAAGGAACTCTACAGTTGTAAAGTTTGTGAAAGTGTATCTTTTAAGAAGAGCGGACGTTTTCATTACTGACATTTGCGAATGCAAACACTTGAAGCGCTTTTATTGATTGCGCTTTGTACAGCTAGCACTAACGCATTGCCCAGTATTTATGGACATTAAAACTAATTGTATTATGCTGGAAGTGTAGCGCAGCGAGTTAAATTTGGTCTGTCGGCCGCTCATGCACATCTGATGATCTGGTCTAATTTAATGCCTTCAGTTTTCCCTTAAAATTGTGTGGCATTGAAAATGTCAATGGGTCATCTTGCAAAATGCCCTGGTTATTCTTTAGGATATTCATTTTGCCTACCGTTCATACCTCGCAGCCTCTTAGCCCAAGAAGTCTGTACAAAGTCAAATTTGCCCAAAATATTATTATTATTAGCATACATTTTCTAAAGGATATGCAGTCTGAAACATCTGTCATTATGTCATGACATGAATTCTCAAAGATTTGCCAGGAAAAAAGCACACATTTATTAAGGTAAGAACATACCAAAATATGGGGCAAAAATTCTGGACATTCTGTGAAAATCTGGGCTGTTGAGAGGTATGCACTGGTCAACATATTCATTAAACCGTAGGTGTGTTTTGTTTTGTAAAGTTTCTTTGATTCAGATGTTATTGTAAGAGTTATTTATATGTGAGAATTGCTGTGACAAGCCTTTATTTATGGTTTAAAGGAAATGCAGTTTGATAAAGGGAATTTGTTTACTGTTTTGCTGTTTTTGTTTAAAGCAGAAACCCACTTTAAGATTACTTAATGCAAAATATATTGATATTGCTGGTTTGTCTGGCTTCTTGATCTTTGAAACTCAGATGCTTGAAAACATTTTTCTTCTATTCTTTGTTAGACTTTAAAGCCAAATGCCATTTTTGCATGCTTTCTGTAACAGCAAACAATTTCAAATAGCTCCAAAGTTAGTGGTATGTAACACTGTATAATGTATAGTGATCTGCTCAATTTAAATCGAATAATTTGAAAATGTTTGGTGCCGTGAGTGCTCAGGGTCATGGTAAAATGGTGCTGGTGTTAAAGGCCAAGAACACCAGCTAGATGTTTTAGTAAGGAAATCCCAATAGATTCATAGGTAAGTACCAGGCAAGTCAGTCTGCACAACATTTCAAGCCTAGCTAAAAAATCCATTCAAAATCTCTCTCTAGCCTCAAGGAGGGTAAGGGAAGATGGACTGTGAGAGAATTTGAGGGTGCCTATCCGTTCCAGTTTTACCTTCCAGGTGGCGAAGGTGCTACTTTGCTTTACATGTTGTGGAAGTTTGTTCCAGTTGTGTGAGGGATATGAATGTATCCTGTCAACGTGTCTTATTTATCTACTGATGTAGGTTTCATTCCTTTAACTGAGTATTTGATGTACCATTAGTTTTGCGAAGGAAGAGGAGATCAAATAGGGTTGGATCTTTCATGACGTTAAAGGCTCGATGAACATCTCCATGATGAAGTCTTTAGGATACTTCTCATTTCCCAGTACCACATGGCCTGGAGGGCATTACTGGGCTTAGCAAGTGGCCTACTAGCTGTTTTCCTTTTTTCCTTCTTTGTTTCATTTTTGAGTTTTTATTACATGGTTTTGTAATTTTAAAGAATGTTTCTTGTTTTTCATAAAACATGTAGTTGTTTTGTTTGTTTGTTTATTGTGGAATATTTCATATATTGTATTTATAGAAACCACTAGATAATAGTCAATGAATACAGGTATTGGATTGCAGATTAAATGACTAGATAGCAGTCAGAGAATGTGTGTATCTGATTGCCAATGTGCATGAGTACATGACTGTCTCTGTCTTGCTAAAATGCAACCTTTTGTTTGCAAATTTTTTCTGACTGGTCTGAAAGTACTGTTCTGCATTGCATTTTATGAGCTGGAACTCACATTTTAACAATATAGTGTTGTTCTGTGATAGTAAGTTCTGTTCTAAAACACTAACACCTGAACTTTTTTTTGCACACCTTTGCTATGTACCGTTAGCATTACAGAACTGTAGAATTTGAGCTGTAAGTTAAAGCAAGGTACATTCTTAATAATTTCTGTTTAAAGGCTTATAGTGCCTGCATATTTGAACTGCTTCTTACTGAAATTGATACACCTTGTTTGCTGTAGCATAGACTAGATCCAGGCCTGCTGAATCTAGCTTTGTTTCTATAACTTGAGCACTAATCCAGGCATTCTTTAAAGTATTCAATTGTATTTATTACTGCTTGGTAGTAACTTGATTAAAGTGTAGCTATCATTCTAAGTCTTTTGCATTAAGCACTTGGGCTTCAGACCAGTTGTTTTACATTAGGAAGGTTTGTGGCCTGCACTGTGGTGGCAGGACAGGCAGCTTACATCCTTCTAAGTTGGGAACTGCTGATTGAGGGCTCAGTGTCTGTTATTCTAAAAGTGTATTAGTTCTGGTTTAAGCACTTGGGCTTCAGGCCAGTTATTTTACATTAAGAGGGTTCGTGGTCTGCACTCTTGTAGGAGGAGAGGCTGGACTCTGCCCTTCTGAGCTGGGAATTTCTGGTTAAAGGCTTACAGTGCCTGCATATTTGAACTGCTTCTTACTGAAATTGGTACACCTTGTTTGCTGTAGCATAGACTAGATCCAGGCCTGCTGAATCTAGCTTTGTTTGTATGCTTGTTATTTCCCTGAAACGCTAATGCCACCTAAAACGCGGCTTTTCAGCGCTTCTGTGGATCCCTAGTGATGACTGCATTGCTTACTGTACTTATTTCCTTGTTTCACGTGAAAGAAAGTTACTGTTTGTCGTTTTTGCATTTAAGTTACTTGTAACACATTGCATTTAAGTTACCTGGCACTTGCTCACTAAGTCAGCACTAAAATATTAAAAGCAGTACACCCTCACAAACTCCCCTTGAGTACCTTGTTCCCCATTGGCCCTTTTTTTCAATTATAAAGGAATTCCCAATACTATTCTAGCATGTCCAAAAGTCAGTTGTCAATCTCCTCTCCGGTCCAGCTGGTGAATCTGGGAATCTTGAGGTAATGTTACAACTGCCTCATGTACACAGACAACCCTCTCCTCCTCCCAACAAATTCCAACACATGTGAGAGATGCAACCATATAGCCAAACTGGAGGCTAAGCTCTCTCAACTCAGTACTGGCGTAACCAGTCAGGAGGAGAAGGAAACCACACTCACTACAATTCCAATCTCACATAGACCTACCACGACAGCAAACCAAACACATAAACACACAAAAACATACTCGGAGGCTCTAAATAAAAATCTGCCTAAGCAGCAGAGACCTCCAAAGCAGACACCCAAGCAACCGCTACCCCAAAACAAAACACGTGCAACACATAACTCACAAAGCCAGTGTGCCGAATAGTCACAGCCCTTAAGGCTAAACAACACAGCTGATACACTTGTAATAGGTGACTATCATCAGGCACACTGACGTCCCGCTCACCAGGCTGAACAAGGAGAAGGTCACGGTGATCTGCCTGTCAGGCGCTAGGATCCGCCACATAATACAAGCACTCAGGTCACTCCAAGGCAAGTACAAATATGACTCAGTCATTGTCCATGCTGGTGTGAATGAACTGAGACATACCTCCCTGGACTACATGAAAAGAGACATAGAGGAGCTCTCTGAGCATGTAGCCCAGGCCGGTATGACCGTGACCTTGAGTAGCATCTTACCCTCACCAAGAATGATGCCACAATATGAAGACAAGATGATCAATTTCAACAATTTGCTTAAGTATTGGTGTCATTCAAAGGGGATCCAATGCCTGTCAGCCTGGGATGACATGCTCGACAAGCCACGATGCTTCGCTAGGGACGCCTTGCACCTGTCACCCCTGGGCTTTCGGATATTGGCAAAGGCTCTTGATACCACCATAGTGCCTTTTTTAGGCAAGGCTCAAAAGACAAACCCACCTCCATAGGTATCACAAGGGATAAGAAACTAAGAGTAATGCTGCTCAACGCCAGAAGTCTAAACCTCAAGATGCACGCACTCGAAACTCTCCTTAGCATGAAGAACATCGATATCTGTGCAGTAACAGAAACCGAAACCTGGTTCAAGGCTCCCGAGAGCACCCCAGCACTACCAGGTTATACCTCATACCATGCTTTTCGGCCCCAAAACTTGGACTGAACCACAAAAAGAGGGGGAGTATCAATATTCGTCAAAGATACCCACACCTCCAGGTTGGTGGCACAGCACGAAGCATCAGAAACTATCCATGTGCAACTAACAGTGGGTAAAACTGCCTTACAGTTTATAGCCTGCTACAGACCACCCTCCCAAACCCAGGAACCCCACTTGGCCTTCCTGAGAACACTGGAAAATATGAAGGTCTCTCCAAACACCATTGTATTGGGCGACTTCAACTACCCAAACATAGACTGGGAGCATTACTCTAGCTCCAACACCCTAGCCCAAAGGTTCCTAGAATTTATAAACTCAAATGCTATGGAACAACTTGTTACCACTCCCACAAGAGGGGAAAACATACTGGACCTGATCATTACCAACATGGGGACTCTATGCTTCAGACCAGAAGTGTATCCCTCACTGGTAAGATCAGACCATAAACTAATCTCACTGGATATTCACATCCTGACCCCACCCCCTGCCCAGAAAACCACAGTGAAAAACTTCTCTAAAGCAAATTTTACACTACTCAAAACCGAGGTGGAATCCTTCAAAGCCCGCGGGCCTGTGGAAAATACGGCCCAGACCGCAGAATCCTTTATAAACGCATTCTATGAACACCTTCAGGAATGCATGGATCATGCAATCCCAAATAAAACCAAGACCCAATCCTCCAAAGGCAGACGTCCTGTCGGGTGGACCCCAGCCATAAACAAATTATACAATAGAAGGAGGAAGCTACTACATGATAGAGCAAAATCCCAAAAAGGGAAGGCATCTCTGATCAATATTAGCAAAAAACTACGGGCACTCATAAAATCGTCTAAGGCCAGCTTCGTGAGAAAAATTGCACAGGACACTAAGGATAATCACAAGGCTTTCTTTAGTTATGTTAGGAACCTGGGTGGGAATACCCATATATGCTCAGAATTAGTCCAAAATGACAAATACACCGAACCCACAGACATTGCCAACATCCTAGCTGACAGGTTCAGCGCAAACTTCTCCCCCCCCCCACTAAAAGGGCAAATATCTATCCCAGCAGAGTGCTGCGCCCCTGACATCTCAGATGCTCAGGTAAGAGCCGCCGTCTCCAAGGCAAAAAACACAGCATCAATGGGACCAGGCGGTGTCCCGGGCTGCGTCCTACATGAACTCCAAGAAGAGCTAAACCCAAACATAAAACTACTGTTCAATCTCAGCCTTACTACAGGATATGTACCCAAAGAGTGGTGTACAGCAACAGTGGTCCCTCTCCACAAAGGTGGTGCCTCAATGGATCCTGGAAACTTTCGCCCCATAAACCTGACTAGCTTGGTCTGCAAAGCTATGGAAAGGATCATCATGGACCTCATAAAGATATTGGGGACCTACAGACACTGGATTTCTTGAACAGTCACCAAGGCCATTGACGAGGGGAAGGTGGTCCGCATAGCCTACCTGGACCTCGCAAAAGCCTTTGATACAATACCCCACTCGGGCATTATAGATAAGCTCACCAGCTTAAATATAAACCCCTATGTCACTAGATGGGTTGCACACTGGCTCAAGGACAGAACCCACATGGTTAGAATTGCTGGAGTCATGTCAGACTCCAAACCAGTTACAAGTGGCGTCCCACAAGGCTCAGTCCTGGGACCTCTCTTGTTCGGTATGTATTCCTCTGAGGTACAGGCCAACACGGAAGGACTGTGGCTGACCAAGTTCACAAATGACTGCAAACTGGGCGCCATAATTGACTCTCCAGCCGACACAAGCATCCTCCAAAAGGGCCTCATAGAAACAGACAACTGGTGCCAGAGCCATGGCCTCAAGCTAAATGCCAAAAAGTGTATAGTCATCCCCTTTGGCAAAAACAAAGTCCCTCATTGACTCTCTTCAAGAGGAATCTTGATGAGTGGATGGGAGATCATAGGTTTACCCCGGGTATCACTTCTGTGTCACTGGTAGACAGAGGCACAGTATACTAACCTTGAAAAAAGGCATAGCAAAATTAATTTAAAATGGGTGGTGAAACCAAACACACTCTGGCTAGGCTTATAAATGCCCTAGGGCAGATAGCCTGGTATGAACCTATGAATATCCAGGTCAAAAAACAACAGAATGACGCAATCAGTAAGTAACAGTTAAATGAATGCTGACCAAACCGTGAAAACATGAACCTTAAAAAGACACAGATGCTACTAAAAGCTACAGTAGTTCTGGTAACTGAAACAAACAAGATGTTGATAGAGGTGATAGCCTTTGTTAATACTAAAATATTACTGGTACACTAATGTCTTGTAGTTCAGTCTTGACTTGGGTCTACAAAAATGTAAGATGACGACAAACTTTAGAGCAGCTCTATGTAGCATAAAACAAGGTACACATGCTAAAATCAGTGCTTAATACATAACTAGAAAAGTAAAAAAAAACAGGCACAGATGTCATCAAAAGTTAGCAAATGGTTGACAGTTTTGACATTGGATCTGACAGCAGTGTCAAGCAGACAATATGTCCATATTGTTGGTCTTTGGAAATGCTAAAAAGTGATTAGTATGATAAAGCTTGGCCCCATATTCAAATAATTTGTGATAGAATGTTGTATGAACTTATTCAAAAAATTTGGGAAAGAAGGGGGCATTGTGCTTTGACATAATTATTTTTAAAAACCCATGCTGTCAGCTCTCCTTTTTAAAAACCTATGTTATCCGCTTTTCTTTTTTACTAATTCTGTTAATTAGTAATAGACTAGCTGCCCTCATGGTCTATTTTAAGCCTAGACAATTTCCCTACAAGGTAAGAATCAAATGTTGTACAGCATCACAAGTATTGCAAGTGAATTTTTTTTAACAAGTTTTATGCTTTATTATCATCTCTAATAGTTATGTGTTTTGAACAGTCATATTTTATTATTTTTACAGGTGTGTTGGCTAGCTGCTTTAAATTACAGGCTTTTTCTTAATTCAGAATAATGCATTCATGGCCAGAGCTTGGTGATGAAGAACAGCATTGGTGAGCAGAGAACCTTTCAAAGAAGGCCCTAAATTCTAGGCACAGGACATACCCAGAATGAATAAGTAGTGACAGACTGTGTGTAAATTAGAGCTTCTATTCAAAGTTCCAGAAACCTGCTTAACAGAACAATGGTGTGCATCCTTCACAGTTGGCCATATCAGTACAGATTTCCATTGAAAAAGATTGAACTTCCAAGGGCAATACTGAGAGGATATAGCTCTTGTATAAGTTACGAATCACTGTTATCTGTCAAACAACTGCCTCCTCAGCTTTCAGTTACAGCTCCAGGTGATGACATAATCTAACTAGGATATCTGTGAGTCATCTTGTCTTGCTGCTGTTGTATTTTGTTGACTGTTTTCAGACTGGGAGGACAGACTTGTTTGTTTGTCTTTCGGCTTTTCCCAGTTAGGGGGTCACCACAGCGGAACTCTGGCTAATGATTGACAGTTGTTTTTTATGGTGTCGAGTTGCCAACCCGACGCCCAACCTTCAACGAAGACACGCCCATTCAACGCATGTCTTTTGAACGCCCACTCAACTGTAGGGAGGACATGCAGACTCCACACAGAACGCGCTCCTAACCCAAGCCGAGAATCGAACGGGAGAGCCTCTTGCTGTGAGGCAACAACGTTACCGCTGCACCACCGCGGAAGGTACCCACAGAGTGCAAATGTTAAATTGTCTAGTTGGGTGTTCTAATAACACACTTAAAGTCTCTAACTCCAGATGTGCTTTTGGCTGTCAGTCCCTCCATGCTCTTGACTTGGGAGTGCTCCTGCTTTGCTTTGTCACATTGCTTCCCTCCTCCCCCCCTCGCTAGAGTCACTACCACAATTTTTTCCCCATCGCTATTGCTACAGTAATAGTCAGAGTTAACTGTCTAGAGTAAGTGAGCAGTGTGCAGGAGCAGAGGAACATTGCTGTGTGGAGTTTGCTGGTCAGAGTAATATTCTTGCTAGAGGCATACTGCTATCAGGCTTTGCTAGTTACTTATATATATCATCTAACCATTCGCTCTCATGTTCCCAGTGGAACATTTGACTTGTACTAATGTGACTTCGCGGCCTTGTACCCTTCTGTCCATTTGCTTTACCTCTGCTAACACAGTCCCCTAGGTATGCCTGTGTAACTTTACTGCTTAATGCATTCCTGAGGTGTATGTGTACATTTATATATATATAGATATGTGTATATTACAACTGTTTGCGCTGAAATGGTGGTCTTGAAATTATAGAACTGCATATTTTCCATAAGTTTTTTGGTTGTATGTAATTATGTAAAATACTTTATCAGAACCTGTTTGGGCACTGCAGACTTGTGAACTCTCTTCCTCCATTATGTAGTGACTTAAGTTTATTATACAGTGGGTACAGGGGACAGAGGAGTGTGGGAACTTTACTTCCCCAAAGTAAAACACTTTTTATGAATTCTGATTACACATGTTAGGGAAAACTGCTTCATTCAGCCAAAGCTGTATTTGCTGAAACTACATTTTCAGACTTGATATCCAACCACTTACCTAAATATACAAGTTTTATCTGTATTTTAACATGTTAGTGTACATCTTTGCAGCTGATCCTGCATTTGTCAGTTTGGTAGCAGCTCATCCATTACAGTAAGCTTTACACCAAACTACTTGGACACCAATGGTGCACATGTACTCAGATTACCTGTTAAGTATTGTATCTTATCTGACATGCATGGATCCCCTGCTTGTGTTTACTGAGTATTTTATTCTTTTAACAGGTTCATAGGTTATTACTAGGCTAGCTGCCCTTGTGGGCCATTTTAAGCCTACCCAGTTTCTCTTTTTGTGCGCGAAATAACCTGTCCCATTTGGTTATAGATTGCCTTTACCCATCCCATGGCCGATAATTGCATAGCATCCCTAATATGAATAACTGGGATCATACCACAGTAAATTTGAGGGCACCCATGCATGGGATAAAGCATTTAGGAACTGCCTCTGTCTGTTAGTAGTACTAGGGCAAGTCTTGGGGTAAATGTACTGTTTCCCATTCATGGATCTAAGTTGAGCTTGAATATGGACAGGTATGAAGTTTTTTTTTTTGTGGCTGGGGAGTCTGTTCCAATGCAGCAGTATCTTCTGTGAGATGTACCTTTCCATCTTCCAAACCATTCCGTTGATGATGTAGAAGAGGTTCAGATCCTTACACCAAGTTTTTCTGATGCCATTTCAGTTGCTGATGTGCAACAAATCCATCGGTAATGTTTTTTTTTTTATTTCTGCAGATGTAGCCATTGTTAAGTGTTTTCGCCGGAGCAATTTTCTTTCCTCGCCCAAGCTGCCTTTGTATTGAATCTACAAGTAACTCTGATAATACTTGAAAAAGCTATGTTATGTAGTTACTTTTCTAGTATAGATACATTTCTGTATTAAGTTTCCATTTGATAATGACTCCCACATTTATTATTTTGGTATATTTCCAAGTTTGGACCCTCAGATGGACTATTCCGTGTCCTAGTACCACTGCTGCAGAGCCTTTAGCCTTCTTCTTAGGTTTAATTGTTTGGAATGTACATTGGGTCTGAAGTTGATAGATTTATCTAATTTTGTACAAGTATTGATTAGCTTGCCAAGTATATGTGTATATCCAATTCCGTTGCTTGTGGGTTAACAACACTTTTAAACATTATGCACAATTACTCAGCTTTTTAAATGGATGCCTATTGTAGTTTTAAGCATTTTAATTATACTGTTGCATGCTAGCTTTTATTTTCTTTATTAGTGATTCTAACTTTGCAGCTGTTTCTGGCTTGTAACCTAGGGCCGCCATCTAGTAACGTCTTGTAGTATATGTGGTTGCACTTACAACTTGATGTCTGTGGTACTTTTAATCAGTGTTTGCTTGTTTGCATCTCACTGGCAAGTGGTTATACTGCTCTGGTGTTGCAGTTTCTTCCTGTTTGTACCTTGGTGTAACCAAGGTATACTGCTTATATTCATCTCTTAGGTTCATAGGTAGGTACTAGGCTGTCTGACCGAAGGCATTTATAAGCCTAGCCATAATATGTTGGCTTTCGCTACCCCCTTAGATTAGTTCCCTGTGCCTCTGTCCAGCACAGCCACTCAAGTGATCCCCAGGGTAAACTTTGTTTCCCATCCACGCGCCAAGGTTTCTTTTGAAGAGTGTCAGCGAGGAGCTCTGCCTAATGTAGATTGGAATCTTGTTACAAAGCATGGTAAGTCTCTGGGACAGGAATCTATCCCTCCAGCACGTCCCATTTATTGTTGTGGTGAGGTTTAGATCCCTAGAGCATGTGGCTCAAGGGGATAAGGTTTTCTTTAGGTGGAGCATGTCCATCAATTCTGGGTTGTACATGGCCTTGTATGTCAGGCAGAGATCACCTCTGAGTAGGCGGTATGCAACCGAGTACAGCTGGGGTTTCTTCAGTTGAGGTGCATAGGTCATCTGTTTGAGGCCAGTGATCCTCTTGGTGAGGTACTTTAGTGGTCTTTCCAGCTGTTGCAGGTGTCTTGTTAGGTACATCTCAAATGTGGTGTTGTACTCTATGATGGGTCTGATGAGTGATGAGTAGAGGGGCACAGTGACCTCTTTTGATTTGGATGCGAACCCTTTTGTGATTAGGTGGGCCACATAGAAGGATTTTCTAACCACTTTGGCAATGTGATTATCAAAGTTGAGATTACTATCTACTGGGGTCCCCAGATCCCTTATTACATCTTCCATATTTAAGGGACTACTACCTATGTGGTAGTTTGTGGGTACTTTGTTTTTTTCCAAAGGGGATGACTATGCACCTTTTGGCATTTAGCTTGAGACCATGATCTTGACACCAGGTATCCGTCTCAGTGAGACCCTTTTGGAGGATGTTTGTGTCAGCCGGAGAGTCAATTATAGCCCCTAGTTTGCAGTCGTCTGCGAACTTGGTCAGCCATAGTCCTGCTGTGCTTGCCTGTACCTCTGAGAAGTATATGCCAAACAGGAGGGGGTCCTAGGACTGAGCCCTAGGGAATGCCACTTGTAACCAGTTTAGAATTGGACCTAGCTCCCGCAACTCTCAACATGTGGGTTCTGTCCGTGAACCAGTTGGCAACCCATCTTGTGACGTGGGGGTTTATGCTCAGGCTGGTGAGCTTGTCTATAATACCAGAATGGGGAATGGTGTACAAGACCTTAGCGAGGTCTAGATAGGCTGTGTGTACCACCTTTCCCTCATCTATAGCCTTGGTAACTGTCTCAAAGAAGTCCACCAGGTTAAATAGGCATGATCTGCCCTTAACAAAGCTGATCTGGTTAGGGTCCAGTGTTTGGAGGTTCCCAATGTCTCTGTTAATGAGTTCCATGATGATGTGCTCCATAGCCTTGCAGACCAAGCTAGTCAGGCTTATAGGGCGATAGTTCCTGGTGTATGTTTTGGCTCCACCTTTGTGGAGTGGAATAACCATTGCTGTGCACCACTCAATGGGTACATAGCCTGTGGAGAGGCTGAGTTTGAACAGTGTGTTTAGGTGAGGGGTTAGTTCATCTTTGAGCTTCCTGAGTAGCATATGTAAGTCCATTTTTTGTCCTTGTTATGCCCAGTACCAGAACTGCTTATTCAATAAAGACTGTCAAGAGGCATTTTAGTTGTAATTCACGTCTGATGATTAGAAAATATATCGATGTTGGTACTTCCACTAGGTTTTCTTGTTTCATTTGTCTTTGTAGACTTCAATGCTGTCTCATTAATATATATAAATTAACTTTCACAATACATTTATAGAACATCCTTCTAGTAGAGTTCACCTACTAAGTGGTGGCTTTCCTCATTTCTGTGATGGCTCTTTGCACCCCATTGCCTAATTTGAGTTTTGTTTTGGATGCAGAAATTACACAGGTGAGGGAAGGGAAGTATTTGGCAGGGTGGCTGTCTTATTTCCTGAAAATTCAAATCCATTTTGAGATTTTTAAGTTCAACCTTCACATGAAGCTGGGGTAGACATTTAAACATTCAGTTTGAAGAGTGGGTGAGCGGAGTGGAAGGCAACCACCTTGTCTGAAGAGTGTGTTTATATTAAATCATCTCATATATGCAGATAACTTCATAGCATTCTCAGCATACTTCACAAATATAAATATATTTAGATGACAATACTTGGATTTTTAACCATCTAGAACTTGGGAAGTTTTTTTCCAGAAGGTTAACTCTCATTTTTTTAAAGGTTAACAAAGGGGCATTAAATAACATGCTTATTGATAGGTGCATACCTCTCATCCTACCTGTGTAAAGGCAGAAACCCTTTAGTATATGCCTTCTTCACCAACCTTTCTGTCATTTACATTATCTGGAGAAATGCTCGTAAAATTACCCATAGGGTGTTCATTGCCAGGAGCATATTTGCTTTTACTTGCACTCCTTTAAATCATCAAGGCTGACTGGATTGGACCCCTTTCATTGTCATTCATATGTCTGCTCTTGCACACCAAAACAAGTCAAAAAGTGGTGTACATTTAAATAATTGATTTCAGCATTGATATCACGTCATATCAGGCTAAGTAGTGTACAAGTATGGGTATTTGAGTGCAACTTAGTTTTTGGAGGTCTTTAATTTTCTCACCCCTTATGGGAAGCTCGGAGTTAAGCTGAGTCACCGCTCGGTGCATCAAATGCTTTTATTCATAGAAAATAAGTCACTGGATGCTTACATGCTATGCTAAATGGTAAGTTTTCTTCAGCATTTATAGGGAGCTAAGTAGTAGCTATAACACTGCCATCTGGAAAGAACAAAGCCAGTGGTTTTGGAAGTACAGTTTGAGTTGTTGTTTGAAGAGAGGTAAGGGTGAGATTAGAGTTAACTCCTGGTATGTACATATGACTGTTCTGTACACTCTTACTTCATGCACGCATAAGGTGTGCATGTGGTATGTATCTGTCATCATGATATGTAATTGTGCATGTGTGATACAGACATTATGAGCAGCTGATGTGTATAAGGGAACTAGTGTACTACTGTACTGTATCATGTGCAAAACAAATGGCACACTTGTGCCCACTGACATTACTCTCTTCATACTTCCAGGTCCCTCCCATCTAGCAACGAGGCAGGCCATACATGCTGGTGAGTGTGTTTAACATTACCTGAAAAACTATTTATAATACTAGTAAGAGTAGTGTAACTCTGTAGTATACATGCTGGTGAGTGTGTTTAATAATACCTGCAATACACAGTTTAACAATAGTAAGAGTACTGTAACACAGTACTAATGTGTGCGTTTACTGTGGGGTGTGCATGTGTGCGACTGTGCCTGTGCCCATGTGTGCATGTGTGTTTGTGTCCATGAGTGCATGTGTCCATTTCTGAATGTGTGCATTAGTATTGAAGTGCATCTCTGTCAAATATGTGTTGAGACTGTAATCTGTGTTCCCTGTTTTCCTCCCGTAGGTTCTGGTGCTGCTCTGGTGACCTACCAGGTACTGATGATGATGAAATGTCTGTAATGGTGCAGGAAGGTGTGTCTGGGTCCGCCATTGGTCAGCCAATTGACAGTACACAGCTGTCAACCCCTTCAATGCGCACAGTCATCCTGCCGTTACATCCTTTGTCACCATTGTCCCTAGGTGATGGACAGTATGCAGTGGGCATAGATCAGGGTAATGTGGTACCTGTGGTACATGCATCCCCACAAAGCAGCTATGAGCAGGGTCCTCCAATGGTACCACGCAGACAGTCACCCATGGGTTCTCGTGGGGGCATCCGTGGCCGTACTGCCTCTGGCCGACGTGCCCAAGGAGGTATGTCAACCTCCACTATGTTTCGGACTGTTATGCAGGCACAGGCACGTATGGAAAGGCACACCAGACAGGGTCTGAGGGAGCTGAGAGCATGTCGCACAGCCATAACAGATGGCATGCGTGACGTTGCGAATGCTATCCGTAACTTCACAGATGTTGTTGACAGACGTTGTGGGGACATACAACAGCTGCTCCACAACCAGATGTCCATGGGCCAGGGCGATGGTGTGCGTTTGCGACGTCGACGTGGCCGTATGCCAGCAACAGCACCAGCTGGCAGTGGCCGCGGATGACAACAGGCCCACTCACACACCTCAAGTGCCAGCACCAGCCCCAGCAATGCTGGGTCTGTGCTGTCATCAGGACGCCCCAGGAGACCACGTGCACGTGGCTCTGGACAGTCCCAACAGGGAACTGTGTCCAGTCAACACACCCCCGCTTCCGATGACAGTACCCAGTCTGGGTTAGTACTGGATATGGCCCGTAGCACCTCTGCCAGCACAGGTACCGTGTCCGTGCCCACAGACACTGATCTGGATGACCTGACAGGTGCAGTCTGTGGCTGTCCACAAAACCCTGTACATGGCAGCCATTATGTGGGACTGTGTGCGTGCTTACACACATCAAGAAATCTAACACCTAGGGCAAACACATACACACACACACTGCACCAACACCGGTCCACCCTGTACTGCTGCCCCTCACAAACACACATACACACACATGTCAATTGGTGTTACCAGTGGCTGGCTTGGGCATACCTAACCCACACCCTGTGCATATGATGACACTGTGCCACCTCCTGCATACTACAACATTGGGGCAGGAAAAGGTAAACACGTTGCTGATGCACAGGGTGACTACATAGATGTGTATAAGTAGTAACATGTTGGTAACTGTTCACTGTTCCACTATGATTGTGTGTATATCCCAGCAGTCCTGCTGCAGTAACTGTATGAATGTCCTCAATTGTTATCTGCACCCATACTACTTACCAAAGTGTACCAGCTGCACACCATCACATGCTACCATTGACTATGGGAATGCGCATGTGCTGTTATGTAGATTCAGCTATATGTATCTGTTCTGTCACACATGCATTTACACACACCCTGCTACCCCCACACATGCACACGCTCACCTGCCATTCCCATTATTTACTACCCTACATGAGTAGCTGTCGATACATGACAGGTACACATTTGAGAAGTGCACTATGTTGATTACTACCGATTTCCTCCTCTCTACCTGTACTCACAGGGTGCAGGCAACCTCATTAGTTCAAAGGTGTAATTTGCATCAGGTACTGTGGTACCCTGATTGCCACATCAGACATGTTTCCCATACGGAAATGCACACACAGACACATCCCACATCCACACACTTGCCACATTCAGGCTTCAAAACACTGTCTAGGTATATTCTGGTACATGTGCGTGTTACAGTAGCATGTAACACTATACTGAGTACTGGCAGTTGTCTGTTGTCATGTTGTTTGTATAGAGTAAAAGGATTGTTCGTTTATCCTACTTCGTTTTGTGGACATTACTTGAAGAAGTGTTACCTTACATGTGTTAGTGGTACCACCACCTTCTCTTTTGTAATTTTGTTTGTATAGGGTGCTGTTAACAGCACTGCTTGTTAAGGGAAATGTGCACCCTGCAGTGCACAGCCCCATTTGGCAAAAGCCACATCCCACCCCCACCATTGTGTACACACACTAACCCCACCCACAGTAAAACACATACTTTCCATTTGCAAGATTCAAACCCCTACCTAACTGTGTCATGACAGTAGAGGCAGACACATTAGCAGAGTGTGCTATTTGCATTAGTGGGAGAAATCCTTTCTAATGCTGTACTTAGAGGGTGCTGACATCATCTGTGTGTAGGAGGAGGGATGTGCACCCTGTAGTGTGTTCTCCCAGTTGGCAAAAGGCACTTATCCCTCCCAGCATTATGCACACACACAAACCCCACTCATACTAACACACATCTATTCCCAGGATTCAAACCCCTACCTAACTATGTTATGACACTGGAGAAAGACACATTAGCAGAGCGCTATACGAATTACTGGAGGACTTTATTTCAGGTAATATAGTTATAGAGTCCTGACATCATCAGTGTTTCAAAAGGGTAATCTGCATCCTGTAGTGTACTGTCACAGTTGCTAATAGGGGCATTTCCCACACACACATCGATGTGTTCGAGGTTTGCATATGTGGGGGATCCAGTACTCCAGTGTGATTAGTATATGGTTCGATTGCAACAATGAGGGATATACTTCCAGTGGTGAGCATTTTGTACTCATGTTTGTGATGATCAGGTCTAGTATATCTGCCCCTCTTGTGGGAAGGTTGATTACCTGTTCCATAGCTAAAGAGTGTCTGATCTATGGGAACCTTAGAGCTTGGGTATTGTGGCTTGTGTAATGTTCACAGTCTATGTTTGGGTAGCTGACGTCACCCAGTATGATGGTGTTTGCAGAGAAATCTATACTCTCCTGTGTGAGCATGAAGGCTGTGTGGGAGTCCTGAGTTTGAGAGGGTGCTGTAAGAGCTCCTCTGTGTCTCTTTCCATGTGGTCCAGGGAGGTAAGTCTCAGGTTGTTTGCACCAGCATGGACAATGACTGCCTCATACTTGTACCTGCTGTGGAGTGACCTGTGTGCCTGTGTTATGTGGCACATTCTATCACCCGACAGGTAGCTAAATGTGACCCTCACCTTGCTCAGTCTGGAGGGCGGGACGTCAGTCAACAGCTCATGTCAAGCATGT
This sequence comes from Protopterus annectens, assembly GCF_019279795.1. Taxonomy (NCBI): domain Eukaryota; kingdom Metazoa; phylum Chordata; order Ceratodontiformes; family Protopteridae; genus Protopterus; species Protopterus annectens. The sequence continues at coordinate 239,621,881 of NC_056729.1, read as the reverse complement.
TCACACCCCTCATAAATGATGTGGAAACCTTCAAAGGCCCCAGGCCTGTTGAAAATATAGACCAGACTGCAGATACCTGTATAAAGGCATTCTATGGACACATTCAGGAATGCATGGATCATGCAACCACATATGAAAGCATGACCCAATCCTCCAAATGCAGACGTCCTGTGTGCTGGACACCAGCCATAAACAAACTATACAATAGAAGGATGAAGCCACTACATGATACAACTAACTCCCAAAATGTGAAGGCATCAACGATGAGTATTGGAAGACAACTACAGGCACTCATACGATTGTCTAAGGCCATCTTTGAGAGAAGATTCCACAAGCCACTGAGGATAATCACAAGGCTTTCTGTAGTTATGTTAGGAACCGGGGTTGTAATACCCAGATATGCTCAGAGGTAATCCAAGATGTCACACGAAATACAAAACACACAGACATTGCCATCATCCTAGTGGACAGGTTCACTGCTACCTTCTTCCCCCCACCACACCAAAAGGGCAAATATGTCTCCCAGCAGAGTGCTGCCCCCCCCTGACATCACAGATGCTCAGGTAAGAGCTGCCCTCTCCAAAGCAATAAACACTGCATCAGTGGGACCAGACAGTGTCCCAGACTGTGTCCTACATGAACCACAAGAAGAGCTACACCCAGACATAACACTACTGTTCAATCCCAGCCTTACTACACGATATGTGGCCAAAGAGTGGCGTACAGCAACAGTGGTCCCTCTACATTCATGTGGTGCCTTAACGGATCCTGGACACTATTCGCCCCATATGTCTGAATAGCTTGGTCTGCAAAGCTATGGCAAGGATCATCATGGACCTCACATATATAGATATTGGGGACCTACAGACATGTCACCATACACAGTTTGGCTTTGTTAATGGCAGATCCTGCCTCTCAAACCTGTTTTATTTCTTTGAAACAGTCACCAAGACCACTGTCAAGGGGAAGGAGGTCTACACAGCCTACCTGGACCTTGCATAAGCCTTTGATACAATACCCCACTTGTGCATTCTAGGGAAGCTCACCAGTGTACATATTAACCCCTATGTCGCTATGGATATTGAACAGTGGCTCAAGGGCAGAACACACATGGTTAGAATTGCTGGAGCCATGTCAGCCTCAAACCAGTTACAAGTGGTATCCCACAAGGCTCAGCCCTGGGAGCTGTCATGTTCATTATATATTTATTATAGGTACAGGCCAACATGGAAGTACTGTGGCTGAGCAAGTCGCAGATGACTGCAAACCGGACGCCATAATCAACTCTCCAGCTAACACACGCATCCTCCAAAAGGGCCTCTTGCAAACACACGACTTGTGCCACAGCCATGGCCTCAAGGTGAATGACAAAAAGCGTATAGTCATCCCCTTTGTCAAACACAAAGTGACCACAAAGTACCACATATGTGTTAATCCATTAAGTGCAGACGAAGGAATTATGGACCTTGGGGTACACAGGTTGATAGCATTCTACCATTTGACAACAACATGGACAAAGTGGTTAGGAAAACATTTTATATGAGCCACATCATCATGATGGGATCCACATGTAGATCAGGGGAGGACATTGTGCCCCTTTACTCATCCCTCATCATGCCCATAATTGACTATAATGACCCTGTCGGCATGCACCTTACCAGACACCTGCAGCAACTGGAAAGACCACATACGTACCTCGACAAGAGGATCAAAGGGCTCAAACAGATGCCACATACTGACTGGTTAACGAAACAGCAGCTCTACTCAGTGGCATACTGCCTCTTCATAGGCAATCTGTGCCTGACATATAAAGCCATGTCAAACCCTCACTTAATGGCCATGCTGCACCTCAGAATATCCAGATCCCATCAGGATACATGCTGGAAAGACTTGAACCTCAGGAGTGATATACATAGGACATGCTGGAGGGGCACATTCATAACTCAGAGGCTCCCTTCATTCTGGAATATTATCCCAATAGAGGTTAGGCAGAGTCACTCAGTGACTATCTTCAAGAGTGATATTAATGACTGGATGTGACATTGTAGGTTTACCCTGGGTATCACTTATGTGTCACTGTTAGACAGAGGCACAGTATACTAACCTTGGAAAAGGGCATAGCAAGATAGATTTACAATGCATGGTGAAAGCCACACACATTCTGGCTAGGTGGATACATGCCCTGGGCAGACATCCCTGTATGAACCTATGGACCTATGTATCCTGTTCACCATTGGCCCTATGTGCTGTTAATCACCAATGCAATCTCAATACTATGGTAGCATGTGCAAAAGGTCAGTTACCTCTATGGTACAGTTGTGGAATATGTGAGTCATGTAGTAATGTCACAGCTACCACATGTACACAGTCAACCCTATCCCCTACCCATGGATGTACAACACATGTATGAGATGGAAACACATGGCCAAACTATGGACTAAGCACTCTGAACCCAGTACTGGCATAACTGTCAGGTGGCATGAAATACTACAGTGACAGCAATACCAATCTGATGTGGACCTACACTGACAGCAATACAAGCATGGAAACACACCGGGCCATTCATGGAGCCTAAGGATAGCATCCTGCATGACTGGCAGACACCTCTGCAGCTTGCACACAGGCATACGTTAGGCCTGCACACAGCACGCATAACACATAGCACACAAATCCTGTGTGCCAAACAAGCACAGTCTGTACAGCTATACAACACTACTGCTGCAGTTGTGTTAGGTACTTTTATTGTCCAGTACAGTGAGGACATGCTCACTAGGCTGGACAAGGTGTAGGTCACAGTGATATGCTCATGGGGCACTATGGTCCACCACATAACACAAGCATACAGGTCAGTCAGACGTATGGACACATATGACTCAGTCATTGTCCATGCCACCACAGCTGATGTGTGATGTCCCTCACTGGGATACATGATAGGGAACATGGAAGGGATCACTGAGCAAGTGACAGGCTGGTAGAACCCTGACCTTGGTTGAAATCAGACCCTTACCAGTGATTCTGACATATTACTGAATGCTAATGAATTACTGTAGCTACAACACCCTAGCTGAATGGTTCTTAGCATGCGGTCACTGCATTGATATGGAATAACGTCTTACCACTCCCACAACAGGTGAAAACATGCAGCACCTGTTCATCAACAACAGGTAGACTATATGCCCCAGACCAGGTGTGTATCCCTCACTACTAGGCTGATAGCATCTACATCTCACACTGTATATACACATCCCACATGCAGCACCTGCACAGAAGACCACAGTCATAATGTTACCCTGTGCAAATACCATGTATTCACATGTGGCAGGCATCACACATGGTAACCATTGAAGGTCACAGGTACATATGTGTATCTGGCACACACATACATCATGTGTGCATTGCCATAACTGGTTTAATCAATGTCATGCATTATTGTGAGAGACAACCCGCACACATGGGCATTCTGTGTGGGCAAAACACACGTGGCATGTCTGTAATCAAAAGCCATAAATAATGTGATATCATTTAGAAAGGGGTATGTGCATCCTGTAGTGTGTTTTCCCAGTTGCCAAAAGGGATATTTCCATCATACACACTTACCCCCCCTTCACATACACTTGCCAGTTGCTGGATTCAAACCCATACCTAACTATGTTATGACACTAGAGACAGACACATTAGCAGAGCGCGCTATTCACATTACTGGGAGATTTCCTTTCTCCTGATATACTTATAGGGTGCTGACATCATCAGAGTTTAGAAAGGGGAATGAGCATCCTGTGGTGTGTTTTCACAGTTGCCAAAAGGGATGTTCCTTTCATACACACTTACCCCCTTCACACACACTTGCCACTTGCTGGATTCAAACCCCTACCTAACTATGTTATGACATTAGAGACGAACGCATTAGCAGAGCGCGCTATTTGCATTACTGGGAGATGTCCTTTCCCCTGATATACTTATAGGGTGCTGACATCATCAGAGTTTAGAAAGTGCAATGAGCATCCTGTGGTGTGTTTACACAGTTGCCAAAAGGGATGTTCCTTTCATACACACTTACACCCCTTCACACACACTTGCCACTTGCTGGATTCAAATCCCTACCTAACTATGTTATGACACTAGAGATGGATGCATTAGCGGAGTGCGCTATTCGGATTACTGAGAGACTCTTTTTCTCCTGATATACTTATAGGGTGCTGACATGATCAGTGTCTAGAAAGGGGAATGAGCATCCTCTGGTGTGTTTTCACAGTTGCTAAGAGTAACATTTGGACTAAGTGTGTGAGCATGCCCAGTTCAGCCTTCCCATGGCATGTTGTGTAAAGGATGTCTCATTTATCTAAGTGTGTGAGCATGCCCAGTGTGAGCTTTCCATATGTTGAACTCTGCAGCCCATCACATTTGTGGATGAGTGTGACCTTCAACAAATACCTACAGTTTATGGTTGTGTGTTCTGTGCCATGTTGTGTAGTTACTGTCCAAATGCTTTTTGTGTGAACACAACAGGGAGTATACTGTGCCTGCAGGTTTTGCATGGGATACTTTGCACACAATTGTCAACATCCATTCATACTGACCTAACACTGTAGTACTGTATAGTGTAGTGGTTCAGTACTTTCACTGTGGTGGTCAGTATCCTGGGCTTTAGTTCTATCACTGTTTTACATTTCCATAGTGTGCACAACAGCCTGGTTAGGGTCCAGTTGTGCACATCTGCACAAAGGCAGTGCCTCTACGGACCCTGGTAATTACCACCCCATAAGCTTAACAAGTCTAGTCTGCAAAGCTATGGAGAGGATCATAATGGAGCTCATAAACAAAGATATAGGGGACATGCGGGCATTGGACCCGTCCCAATTTGGCTTGGTCAAGGGCAGATCATGCCTTTTGAACTTGGTCGACTTCTTCAGAACAGTCACTAAGGCCATTGCTGAGGGAAGGGCAGTCCATACAGCCTACCTTGACCTTGCAAAGGCTTTCGACACAATACCCCACTCGGGTATTGTAGAAGGACCTATCAACCTAAATGTAAACCCATATGTCACAAGATGGGTTGCAAACTGGCTTAAGGACAAGACCCACAGGGTTAGAGTTGCTGGTGCTATGTCAGACTCCAAGCTGGTCACAAGTGGTGTCCCACAGGGCTCAGTCCTTGGCCCCCTATTGTTCGTCATCTACTTCTCAGAGGTACAGGCCGACATGGGAGGACTTTGGCTGACAAGGTTTGCAGATGACTGCAAACTGGGCGCCATAGTGGACAGTGCATCAGACACGGATATCCTTCAGAAGGGACTCATGGACACTGATAGCTGGTGCCAGAGCCATGGCCTGACGTTAAATGCCAAAACATGTATAGTCATACCCTGCGGGAAAAGCAAGGTAACCCCAAGCTACCATATAGGTGGCAGTCCTGTAAGCACAGAGGAGGTTATCATGGACCTGGGGACCCAGGTTGACAGTGGCCTTTCTCCTGACACTCACGTTGCCAACGTGGCTAGAAAGACCTTCTACATTGCCCACCTGATCAGGAAGGGATTCACATCCAGATCTAATGGGGTCATTGTTCCCCTGTACTCTTCACTTATCGGACCAATGATCGAGTACAATGCCCCATTCTGGATGTATCTCACCTGACATCTGCATCAATCAGAGAGACCCCAAAAGTCCCCCTACAAAAGGATAAATGGTCTCCAACATCTGTCATATGCTGCCAGATTGAAGACACTCCAGAGGTGACATGTGCCTGACATGCAAGGCCATGTCCAACCAGGAAGTAATGGACATGCTCCACCTCAAAATCGCCAAATCCACCAGAACCACTAGGGCAAGTGACTTAAACCTTAGCAGGGATATAAGTAGGACATATTGGAGGGATAGATTTATCACTCAGAGACTCCCTATGCTGTGGAATACAATCCTGGTCCATGTGAGGCAGAGCACCATACTGGCTCTGTTCAAGGGGAATCTTTACCTGTGGATGGGAGATCATAGGTTTACCCCGGTGACCGTCTCTGTTCCACTGCTGGACAGAGGCATGACAAACTAATGGGCACAGTATTGTTTCCATATAAGGGGTGGCGAACGCCACAAAACTCTGGGCTGGGCTTATACCTGCCTTAGGGCAGATAGCCTAGTATAAACCTATGAACCTATCTGACCATGTTGCATTATGTTCGGATATGAACTACTTACAACAGCCTCATCCAACATCAGTAGTGTATTCCACAACATAGGTGTACATTGGCAGACACTACCGATGTGCCCTAGGCCATTTCTAATGCTAGTCTGAGAGTGTGTTTGTCCTTCGACACATTGTAAGTGTAGTTTGCCATGACATATGTCTTGTGTAGTATACTGAGCCTCTGTCTACCTGTGACATAACATTGATACCCAGGGTAAACCTACCGTCTCCCATCCACTCATTAAGATTCCTGTTGAGGAGAATCAATGAGTGACTTTATGGATAACCTGTACTGGTAGTTTACTCATGCGTGGGGGTGGCTTCTGTGTTATGGATAATGCAGTACAGCTTGTCCTATGTATGTCAGTGCTGGGGTTCAGGTCCCTCATGTGCATAGCTCACTGCCATTCAGATTGCACAAGGTGCAGCATGTTCATTGATTCCAGCTTGGACATGGCTTTCTACATCAGGCACAGCTTGCGTCTGGGTGGCCAGCATGGCAGTGTGTGGAGTTGCACTCTGTTTAATCAGGCAACACATTACATGTGTTCAAGCTCTTTGATACTCCTGGTGAGGTACTGTTGTGGACTTTACAGTTGATGGAGGTGTCTGCTAAGGTACACCCCACAGGGGCTGTTGTGGTCATTTATAATGCTGATGAAGGATAACTGCAGAACCACAATGACCTCCCCTTATCTAGATGTCATAACCTTCATGATTAGGTTGGTATATGGATTGTTTCTGTTAACACTACAGCCACATGTTTGTCCTATGCAGGATATCTATCCCCTTGTGTACCCAGGTCCGTCATTATATGTGATGTATGTAATGGGTTAACACCTATGTGGTAATTGGTGGTCACTTACTGTATATCCACAGAGGTTGACTATACAGTTGTCTCCATTTCACATGCTGACATGGCTATGGCACCGGTTGTCTGTTTCTATGTGGCCCTTTTGTGGGACGCTTGTGTCAGCTGGAGTGTCAGATATGTTAGGCGGTTTGTAGTCCTCTGCAAACATGTTCGGGCACAGTCCTTACATGTTGGCCTGTACCTATGGGGCATATATACCAGACGGGAAAAGGTCCCAGGACCAAGCTTTGTGGGATACCTGTTATATGTGGTTTGTAGTCTGACATGGCTACAGCATGTCTGGCCATGTCAGTTCTGTCATTGGTCTGGTTTGCAACCCCTCTAGTGACATTGGGGTGTATATTTAAGCTGGTGAGCATATCTATATTGAACACGTAGGGTATTGTATGGAAGGCTTTGGCTTTGCAAGGTCCAGCTACACTGTGTGGGCCACATTGCCCTCATCAGTGACCTCAATCACTGTTTCGACTGAGTCACACATGTTTAGGGGCGGGGTCTGCACTTCATAAACCCACACTGGCTAGGGTCGGGTGTCAATAGATCCCCAATATCGTTATGTCTGCGGTACATGCTGATCCTTACCATAGCTGTGCAGACCAAGCTTCTCAGGAATCTGTGGCGGTTGTTTTTAGTATCCATTCAGGCGACACCTTTCTTGAGAACACCCACTGTTGTTGTACACTGCTCTTTGGGTACATATCCTGTGGTAAGGCTGACATAATGTCAGGTAGGCTGCTGGGAAAGATATTTGGCATTATGGGGGGGGGGGTTTGCACTGCACCTGTCAGGATGTATGTTGGCAATACGTGTGTGTGTTTGGTATGTTGTTTGTAATATTTGTGTGATCCAGAGCATATCCAGGAATTCACAACGCGCTTACTACCATCAGTTGCAGCAGCCTTGGAGTTATCCTTAGTGTTCCGTACGATTTGTATCATAGTACGTTCATGGGTTCATACTAGGCTATCCACCCTAGGGCATTTGTAAGCATAGCCACAGTGCGTGTGGCTTTTGCCACCCCTTGCTATGCCACTTATGATTTACTTAGCTGTGCCTCTGTCTGGACATGACACAGTAAAGACCCCCAGTGTACATCTACAATTATCCATCCATTTTGCTAACTTCCTGTTGAAGAGTGTCAGTAAGGGGCTCTGCCTAACATGTAGTGGTATTCTGTTCCAGGGTGTGGAGAGACTCAGGGTTAGGTATCTGTCCCTCCAGCACATCCTATTTGATTATGTGTTAAGGTTGACATCTCTGACTCACACAGCTCCGATGGCTTTGGGTTTTCTGGGGTGGAGCATGCCCATTACTTCTGTGTTGGACATGGACTTGTACAACAGACATACAATGCCTCTGTGTTGGCAGTATGTGACTGCATTCGGCTGTGGTGTCTACAGCCAGGTGGCATATGAGATATAGTTGAGACCCTTTCTGACTCTTGCTGAGGTACCTTTGAGGTCTTTCTAACTGCTGCAGATGCCAGGTAATGTACATCCCAAATGAGGCATTGTATTACTATATGGTCTGATAGGGGAACAGTATAGGAGCACAATGACCTTTGTTGACGTAGATGTGACTCCTTTCATGATACAGTGTCCAATATAGACAGTCTTCTAGACAAATTGGTGATGTGGCTGTCATGACAGTTGACTGTCCACTTGTGTCACTAGGTTCCTGATTACTCCTTCCACACATAATGGTTTACCACCTATGTGTCTATATCACGTTGTCAAACTTTTAAAAGTTTAAACATCATATGGTCAACACCATATGATCGAACTTTTAAAAGTTCGAACATTTCAACGGAGATCCGTACAGTGCGGAATGGGAAGATTTCCCTTTCTGTACTGTAGTGTGATCTCGGAGTTGGTATATGGGTGTGGGGGGTGCAGGGTGGCTTGTCCCCCAGCTTAAACTGTTCAGATAGGTTTTTTCTTTGGTTTATTTTTTTTATTACATTTTCTAACTTTTAAAAGTTTGATTATATGGTGTTGACCATATGACATTCGAACTTTTAAAAGTTTGATTATGTAATATAGATGCAGGAAACATGTATGCAAGACTCTGTGCCCCTTTTATGGATGCTGAGAATGATATAATCCTGGAAGGCCTCCATCAACACCATGAACTCCTACTGTCCAGGTTGAGGCAAAACAGGGAACAGCAGGCAGCATTGTAGGCTGACCTAGTCTATAATGTTAATGCCAAAGTCAACAGAGCATGACATTTTAGCAGGTTTGACACCATGTGACAGATATGATAAATGCTGCATACAAAAGACCAGCAGAGGTGGCCAGGGATCTTGGTGTCACTGGTGGAAGACCTGCAGTGGAGCAACTACTCTCAACCACTGAAGAATTCCTGGTGAACCTCAGAACACACAACTGCTCCTTGACATCCATCACACCTTATATCCGGAGGGGGGGGGGGTGCCACAGTTTCCACACCAGAGGAGTGTCCAGGTAGGCTTAGTTTGATCAGCATTGGAATACTGTAGCATTCAGTGTGTCAAGATGTGCATACTTTTATGTGGGTGTCATTTGTTTTTGGGGGGAGTTTAATTGCAGTCTGAATCTCATGCTCAGATTTTGACCAACATAGGAATTAACAAAGTAGCTACTGTAAATGTGAGATATATGGATGTATTACCCTGTTATAGTGCAACATGTGGTGGTGTTGAGATTACCTCTCCATCAACTTTTCACAGGTCCATCAGGAATCAGACAAGGCCATGATCCTGCTCCTGGTAAGCACAACACTGCTTTGTTACAGATGTAGATTTACTGCAACATATTCCCTAAAGTATAATCCCAGGCCTACTGGATGGATTGCTGTACTGTCAGCATGATTGCCAACTGCACAGATATTTTCTAACTGTACACACTTTAGAGTCATACCTATGCTTTGTAGGTGTGACCACACTGATAGATTTGACAGTATTGTCAGGGCATTCCAGATTGCTATATGTGACAGCTGTGCAGAGTATTCACAAATGTCAACAGAGTACCTTATTGTTGCTGAAGAGATTGCTGATTAAAAAGCTTTTATTTACAAGTAACTACAGGTGTTTGTGGGAAAAGTAACATCCTCATGTCCTACTATATGTGGTTTTGGGTTAAACAGGTCTGTAACAATGACAACAGTGTATACAGCTTTACATATATTGCAACACAGTACTGCAGAGCACAATAGTGCAGATATTAATGTACTGCTTTTCTGTTTTTTTATTACATGTGACTGGGAGCTGGTCTCTCTCTCTCTCCTACACAACATGATGTCAGTGTCTCTTCAGACTCTGATGATGGTGGTGGCCACTGTGAGACAAAGGTGGTGGTTTCAGGGGGTGAATCTGTCCCAGAGGTTTACATCCCTCTTTTGTCCTTATTATCACCACACACAGTACATATACCCAGTCCGCAGACACCACAGATATTGGACAGTCAGAGGATGGGGACATTGACAGGAAAGTGCGGCAACTATGGCTCCAGTCAGTGTCAACACTGGCCATAGGCAAAGATCTGGTGAGGTTCCACACAGGCAAATTGATTGTGGTGTTCATAGGAGGCCTGCTGTCCTTTCACCACCTATTGTAGGTGTCTCTTCATGGGTTACTCATCATATGTTTTGGGCAGTCACATAGGCAAGGCACGTTCCAAAAGGAACTCCAGATGAATGCTCAGGGTTATGGGAACAGGACAATCTAACATCCATGACTGCATCCACCACATTGCTGATACCCTGGATCAGTTCACTGATGCAGTAGAAAGACATTGGTCTAAGACAGAATGCAGAATATCTGTAGTGGAATGCACATTGTCTGTGATGGAATGTCTGGTTGGAGTTGGGCATTGAACTCCTTCTGCTGAGAGTCCACGTAGCCATGCACAATCACACTCCCATAGTGGCAGTAGATCCAGAGCTCCCGAGGGAACATGGAAGGCCATGGGCTCATGGTCCTGGGCATTCCCATGGAAGACACAGTCCCAGCAGACAGCAGTCACAGTCAGGTACTAGCACCTCTTCTGACCTTGGGCATGGAGGTGACAGTGCAAATCCTGGCCAAGCCAGTTCCCATGTTGAGGGCCAAAGATCGTGAACTGTCAGCTCTACCATGCACAGTTCAAAGCTGTCCATCATACACATATGTACAGCTAACACCGAGCTTGACTGTGTTGACACACAGGCACACACGCGCACACACACACACACACACACACACACACACACACACACACACACACACACACACACACACACACACACCACCATCAAAATCAGGTTGCCTACAGACACACATAACACATTTCCATGGTTCATCTTGCCTGCTTTTCTTCCTGACTCACATACATACTTTCAACCTATTGGGTCAACCTTGGCCTCCTGCACCCCCACACAACACCCTCTGCAAGTGATGATACCTGTGCCACATCCCTGTCATCCTCATCATCGATGCAGGGAAATGAGGCTATGTGTCTGATGCGCATTGTGACTACATAAATTAATATGTAATTGTGTAATGCAGTGTTGCTTTGCCATGCCAATTGTATGGTCACTGACAGATACTATATACTAACATTTGCTTTAAGTATTCCACATTATTTTGTGTACCTTACATTGTATGATGTTGTAATGGTTGTATACTTACACAATGAAGGGTGTGTCATTGACCTGTTTTTGTTCCAGTTTCAGGAGTCTGTGAGGGACACCTAGGGATACATGTTGGCAATAAACCCATAAACATCACAGCACAGGATAGAATGTCAGCACAGAAGAAATATGTCTTCAAAAAGGTACAGCACTATAGGTCCATGGCTCCATAAGTTCATATGTGTATAACAGGCTAACAAGGAGAATAGCATTATTCATCCTATTCATGCATCCCTAATCTCTGAAAATGTCTGATACCCTTGATAAGTGTCACCGGGGTTTTGAGAGCTACAGCTGTGGTGATGGAGATGACCCATCTACAAATTTCCTGCGTCCATTACAGACATTTGCCCTACACCAGTTATGATTGTCTTGTTCTGCATCCAATTCTGCAACTTGTACATGATGTGCATTACAGTGGAAGTGTGCTTCACATGCATGGAGAGCCTGCTACATATAGGGTGTAGTATCTCGGTTACATACCTGTCTCTCCAGCATGTATTATTTATACCACAGTGAAGGTGTAGGTGTGTAGAGCAGGTAATATATGTGTTAGGCCTGTCTTGGATAAGCAGGAGGTACACAGTGGGATTTGACACCTCCCTGTATGGCAGCCATACACCTCCTCTCCTAAGCATGTAGGAGACAGACTACACATTTGCGGCCATGACACTGTCTATAGTATATGTTATCTACAATATGTATTGGTTTACCATGGAACCTGTGTGGCTGCTACAGTTGTAAGATATGCCTGTGTAGTGACATAGCAAAGGTGCCATTGCACTCAATGATAGGTGTGATGAGAGCCAAATACAGCATAACAATGACTGTCTGGGATTTACATGCCATACCTTTCCGTATAGGTTGTGTAGCAGTGCATGAATCCCCACATCATACCAACCAGTGAAAGTCAAAGGTTACATTACTCTCTGTGTCCATAAGCCCCTGAGGAATTGCTCAACTGTGTGCGAAGTGTGGACTACTATATTTTCCCGGGGTGGATGACTTCCCAAAGGATAGTATTGTGCAGTCCTTGGTATTTCCTATCTGTCAGTGGCTATGACAACAACTAAATGCATGTCTCAGGCCATCCTGGATAACTGTTGGTTCTGTGTGGGATTCAGTGACAGCTCCTAATTTGCAGTCACCTGCTAATATATTCAGTCAGAAGTCATTGATAGCGGCTGTGACTGCATAGTAGGGAATGGCTGGAAAGGGCACTCCATTAATGATGCCTGATGGAAGTCCACTGGTGACTGGCCTCATTGTAGCGTTGGACTACCCAATACTATCTTCCCAGATTATGATTATCAGACACTTGGCTATCCACCAGCTGTCATACTACTTTGTAAATAACCTACACAGTTTTCAGTAATGCCTGATGGCCTAATATTGTCAAACACCTAGTCAGGCCATAGCAGGTGGAGTGAGTCATATTGCTCTCATCCATTGCATAGTTTAACACTCAGTGAGGTCTACCACTTAGGGTAGGTAGGTATTATCTGCCCTTGATCAAAACAAACTGTGTTTGGTCCAATGTCAGTAGGTGTACAACATTATTACTGATCGTTTCCATAATAACGCCTTTCATGGCTTTACATATCAGATAATTGAGAGATCTGGAGACACTGCTTGGCACTGCATGCTAGTCATCCTTTGTGCAACTAAGTATTGCAGTTACTTCCTATATGTTCCAAGAAAATAGTCATCTAAGTTGTCTGTACAGAGCATAGACAAACAATGGAGGGAAGGGTAATATGTATACCTTGTGAAGGTAAGGTGGGAGGTTTTACACAGACATTCTGCAGCTGGATACTACTCAAGTGGTGTGTACTGAAAGGACACAATTACCTTGTAAAGAATGTGGAAAGCAGGGGAGTCCCCTGAATTGCTGGTGCTTGGCTACTACTAATGCTGGTCTCACTACAACCACTCTCTACTGGGACACATGCTATGATACTTTTTCTGTCATTACACACAAAATGCTACTATGATGAACATGATGAGAAGCAGGATACAGCCTGTTTGTTCATTCACATAGTTGTCCAACATCATGAAAGGCTCTGTAGGGTTCACATACCCTTGTCCAGGTAGATGCCTTGATTAGCAATCTGAGCAATCAGTTGACTTTTGCATGTATTATGCATTCTGTTCCAGGGTTGGTGGTATTTCACTATGGAACTGACCAGATGATGATTAGGAGCACAGCTGCAGCATCACAATATAATGTGCCATGTCCAGTGACATAGATGTTCAAGCTTGCTGAAACAAGCAGCACAGCAGCAGAGAACCATGTTAGGTGACAATTTCACAGCAATTCATGCTTCCTGCCCTTCAGCAGATTAACGCTGGATATCTGCATGACATGGCTCTGAGGTCTACTGCAGAGGACTGGCCACCCTTGGCCAAATTGTGTCCACCTACCACATGTTCTAGGTATGTCATACTGTGCAGTTATGTACCCAGAACACATGCCTGTGTTCCCACATCATGTCATACAGCAAACAGTTTGCAATCTGGTTGCTTGACAGGCACTGGGGGCTTGCAAGGTTGATGTTATGTAAACAGAGTTGAACAAGTCCTCTGTGGATGCATGGACATCCATATCTTTATTGCATGGAGTGCCTACAAACTCTGTGTTCCAGGCTGTCAACCCGAAGGGTGTGGCAGCATGACCCTAACTTTTCTGGACTTGCACAGTGTCATATTTGTAGGTATGGTATTGTGACCAAGCCTAATAACAGGATTATTGTCAATCCAAGGGCCACATGGCTGGCAAAGCATTGTATGGCACACTGCCAGGTGGTGTGTTACCATAGGGGACATACATAAAGGTGACATGCTACATTTCACCATCTGTCATGACACTGTCTAATGATGGATTACTGTGACGTACACACAAGCATGACTGAATTGCTAATGGCACTATCAATGACTGCTGATGAAATCTGGAAAGTGTCCCCACCACTCTACTCCTATGCCACACAAACACAGTGTGTGTGACAGATGTGACTGAATTTCAAAACTTGATTCCATGATGTTTCAAACAACAGTCAGTATATATGGTAATGAGCATTTTTGCCAACATGCACAGCTCACCTCCTGCTCCACCCACACCCTATCACACAGACCTGCATGTGTGGACCTCCTTACCAGACACATTCCCAAACAAAAGACCCCTCAGAAAACCATATCCTAGCTCAGTACACATAATCATACTTCTGGAGAGCACAGTACACAAAATAGTTCATGCATCCTTGTCTCACTGGTCAAACATCTGAGGCAAAACAGAAAATCAAACCTATTATTCATAGATGATTACATTGTGAGACACATTGATGTCCATATCACCAGGCTACATATGGGGAAGGTCACAGTTAGCTGTCTGTGGGTTGACATGACACACCATACCATACATTGCAGCAACTCAAGGAATATCAGGTAACATAATGATGGCATCATATTTCCTGCAGGTGTGTATGACTAGAGACATATGTCACCAGACTGTATGCAGACACATGACTGAGCTTAGACACTCTGTGTCTCTCATGGATATGCCCAGAGCTTTCAGCTGCATTTGACCCTCACCTAGGATGATGGCTCAACACACACAGAAAATGATGGATGTCAATAATTGCCTTAGCTTGTGGTGTCATTGTAAGGGGATCCACTACATGTCCACCTGGGATGACTTGCTCAACTGACATTAGTGCTTTGCCAGAGGTGGTCTTCGTTTCCTCAATCCTGGGATGTTGAGGACTGGCCAAAGCTGCTGACAGCCCCATAGTGCATCTTATAGGCACTGTCTGGGGGGTGAGAATGCCATCTTTATAGAACATCATGGTTATGCTGCTACATGGTTGTAATGGCAACACTAACCCCCACTCTGTGGAAGGTGTCCCCACCTTGGAATATGCAGACATTTGTGCAGTCAAAGACACCCTGTTCTTGGTGGTGGACAGCACTACAACCATGCCAGACTAGACATTCTTCCACATGTTCAGACCTCAAACTGACAGTGTGCAAGATAATGTAGGTGGGGTATGCATATTTATTAAGGATAGATACACATCCATATTTGGTGAAACACTGTGATTTGTCAGAGACACTGCAGGTGCTATTCACTGCTGGAAAGGCACCTAATCAAATCATTGCAGGCTACAGGAGCAGCTCCATGAATCCAAACACCTATTGTGCTTATTTGAATGTACTTGTGTCTATCAAGATATATCAGTACACCATGGTTTGGGGTGACATTAAAGAATCATACACATACAGAAATATACTTCAGCAAAGCAATTTATTACCTCCTATGGGATGGTTTATAAAGCTTGACTGCTCCTCCCCCTCAGATAGGACAGGCAAGTATGCAGATCTCTACACCCATGCTTTTTGCAAGCAGCAGTAAAATTGCATAGATTCAGCTATACCTGACAGGAGGAAAACAAGCTCCTCATGGCACGGCAAACCTGCCTGGTGGACATCAGCATGACTGTACAATAAGAGGTGGACATTACTGTGTGACAGTTGGGGTGAGGGTGCCCCCCCCAAAATGGAGGCTTACCCTCCTAAGTTAAAACAAGCATAGTATTGTGATGTCATGCAGAAACAGTATTTGACAAAATTAGCCTCCTCCACAAAGCAAAACCCCAACGCCCAGTGTAGTTAACATGTGTAACCTCAAAAGAAAGGACCAGATGTTGCTGAACTTGTACTTAATGATACCACATATAATGGGTCTGTACTCATAGCTAACCTGTTGTCCCACAGGTTCTGTGTCAACGTCATTCCCCTGTGCCCACCACATGTGCCAAATTACATTACTACAGCTTCTCCCATACCTTCTATATCTACATAGCAGGTCATAACTTGCCACTCTATGGTGATACACAGCATCATTTGCACATGCTAACATCCCAGGCTGCATCCCACATGGGATCTAACAAGGATTACTAACGTCATTGGGAACGCCTTGCAATCATACTGTAAACACTGGCTGCATCCCAGCTGACTGGACAACGGCAACTTTTATTCCCTTGCACAAAGGTGGTGCATCCAATGACCACTGGAATTATAGACCTATTTTCCTGAATAGCCATATCTGTAAGCCTGTGGGGCAAATCATCATGGAGCTGATCAGCAAACATATATGTAATCTACAAACAGTTGATTGTGCAAAGTTTGGATTTCTGACAGGAAGATCAAAGCTGCTAAACCTGGTGGACACGTCTTTGGCAGTCACCAAGGACCTGGACAAGGGGACATCAGGGCATCCAACCCACTGGACTTACCCAAGCTGTGGGACTCTATCCCCCACTCAAGACATCACTGACAAAAATACCCACTTAGGCATCCATGGTAATATCATTATATGGGTCGCTAAGTGGCTCACTGTTGGAGCACATACTCAAAATAGGGGAATAAGCCTCCAATAGCTGATCTATAAGCAGTAGTGGTCAACAGGGCTCAGTCCTGGGCCTCTACTGTTTGGAATACATTTAACCACAATACAAGCAAAAACTGAATATCTGTAGCTAACAATGTTGGCTGATGCCTGCAAACTGTGAGCAGTCATAGAAACTGTGAGTTATGTAAATATCCTAATTCTGGATACTGGCTAAGGCTCTTGCCACCCCTATAGTGCCTTTTTTAGGCAAGGTTCAAATGACAAATTCACCACCGTAGCAGGTACATGCAAGCAAAATCTGAGGGTAATGCTAATCAATGCTAGAAGTCTAAACCTCAAAATGCACTCATTCGAGGCACTCCTTAAAACAGAGAACATCGACATCTGTGCAGTGACAGAGGCCTGGTTCAAAGCTCTAGAGAGCATCCCTGCATTACCAAACTAAAATTCATACCACACCTTTCGGCCACCTAATCCGGAACGAAGCACAAAAGGTGGAGGCGTGTCCATATTCATTACAGATATCCACACCTCCAGGGTAGTTGCACAGCATTATGCATCTGAGATTATCCAAGTGCAACTAACTCTGGGCAAGACCACAGTCCAAATTGTAACTTGCTACAGACCCCCCACCATGCCCCAGGATTCCCACTCCTCATTTCTTGATACACTGGAAAGTATTAGGGTACAACCTAACACCCTAATAATGGGCGATTTCAACTACTCCATCATTAACTGGGAAAACTACTCATGTACCAACTCTTTTGCTCAATGTTTTCTGGAATTCATAAATTCCAACACCTTGGATCAACTTATTCACACCCCCACCAGGGGCAGCAATATCCTAGACCTGGTCATTACCAACATGGACAACCAGTGTTCCACACCAGAGGTCAATTCCTCAATGGTCAGATCCGACCACAAGCTAATCACCCTAGACATCCACATTCCGCTCCCACACCCAATTAGGGAAACCACCATAAAAAACCTCTCCAAAGCCAACTTCACACTTCTTAAGACAGAAGTGGCAAACTTCATGACACCCATGTAGATGGACAATAGGGGTACGACTACTGAATCCTACACAAATGCAATTTATAAGCACTTACACGAGTGCATGGATCATGCTCTCCCTAATAGAAACAAGATGCTATCCTCCAAAAAAAGGAAGCCAATCTGGTGGTCCTCTGCCATAAACAAACTCTACAACAGAAGAAATAAACTGTTGCAAAAAAGAGTAAAATCCCATGACTGGAGGAACTTCCTGGTCAACCTCAGTAAGAAGCTGAGATCCCTCATAAAATCCTCCAAAACTAGTTACGAAAACAAAATTGCCACTGACTCTAAAGGCAACCACAAAGCATTCTATAGCTATGTCAAGAATCTCAATGGTAACACTCAGATCTGCTCTGAGTTACAGCACAATGGCACTAAATATACAGAACCAACTGATATTGCCAACATCCTGGCAGATAGGTTCAGTGCTAACTTTACCCCCCCCCCCCTCACCCCCTAGAGGGCCCATCTCTATACCGGAAGAATGCAAAGTTCCTGTAATCACGGCTGCACAGGTAAAAAACACAGTCTCCAAAGCCAAGAACACAGCATCCATGAGACCTGACAATATCTCAGGCTGTGTTCTACATGAACTACAGAATGAACTGGCACCCTACCTAAGTACCATGTTCAGTCATAGCCTTATCTCAGGCTTTGTGCCCACTGAATGGCACACCGCGACGGTTATCCCACTCCACAAGGGGGGAGCCACGATGGACCCCGGGAACTACCGCCCCATTAGCCTGACGAGCCTGGTCTGCAAGGCCATGGTACATATATCATCATGGAACTCATAAACAAAGACACTGGTAATCTCCAATCTCTAGACCTTACCCAGTTCGGATTTGTAAAAGGCAGATCATGTCTCTTAAACCTGTTTGACTTCTTTGAAGCAGTCACCAAAGCCATAGATGAGGGTAAGCTGGTTCACACAGCTTATCTAGATCTGGTTAAGGCTTTCAACACCATCCCCCACTATGGAATTATAGATAAGCTCACTAAACTAGGTATAAAGCCCTATGTCACAAGATGGGTTGCCAACTGGCTCATGGACAGAACCCACACTGTAAAAGTAGCAGACTCCAAATCTGATTCCAGACCAGTAACAAGTGGAGTACCACAGGGTTCAGTCCTGGGTCCTCTCCTGTTTGGTATCTACTTCTCTGAAGTACAGGCTAGCACAGAAGGTCTTTGGCTAACAAAGTTTGCAGATGACTGCAAACTAGGAGCCATAATCAAAACTCCTAACAATGTGGACATACTACAAAAGGGCCTCACTGAGACAGATGCCTGGTGTAAAAGCCATGGCCTGAAGCTCAATGCCAAAAAGTGTATTGTCATCCCCTTTGGTAAAAACTCTGTACCCATGAACTACCACATAGCTGGTAGTCTACTTAATGCCAAAAATGTGATAAGAGACCTTGAGACACAGTAGTCTCTCCTTTGATAATCACATTGCCACAGTGGTCAGGAAATCCTTCTATGTGGCACACCTCGTCACAAAAGATTTCTCATCCAGAAGAAAAGAGGTAATTGTTCCCCTCTACTCATCACTTATTAGACCCATTATAGAGTACAATGCCCCTTTTGGTATGTACCTCACAAGACATCTGCAACAACTGGAAAGGCCACAGAAATACCTCACAAAGAGGATTACTGGCCTCAAACAGATGCCCTATTCAGACCACCTCAAAAAAACTCCAGCTTTACTCCATCACATATCGCCTACTCAGAGGCGATCTTTGCCTAACATACAAAGCTATGTCAAACCCAGAGCTGTTGGACATGCTCCACTTAAAAAAATCCCAATCCCTCTGAGCTACACGTTCTAGGGACCTAAACCTTGTCACCACAATAAACAGAAGATGCTGGAGGGATAGATTCTTGTCCCAGAGACTTCCCATACTCTGGAACAGACTACCTATGTCAAACAGAGCTCCTCATTAGCACTCTTCAAGAAAAATCTTGATGACTGGATGGGAGATAGGAAATTCACCCCGGGATCACTTCTGTGGCTCTGCTCAACAGGGGCACAGGAAAATAATTTTCTTGGGTGACAAAAGCCAAGGTACATTTTTGGCTAGGCTTATATAGGCCCTAGGGCCAATAGCCTAGTAGCTACCTATGAACCTTTGAACCTATAAAAGAGGGTATTGAACAAATTCCTGTGGACAGACTAATGAACGTAAACTCCATGCAAATATATATGTAGTATAATTTCCATTGGTAACACCTATGTTCCTGGTAAGTAGCGCATTATTAGCAACATCTGATGTACATATTCAGCGGTGATAGATGTGAGCACACAGGCTTGGCCACACAGATTTACACCTAATTTACCTTAGATCACCATGTCTCCCCAGTGATAAGACAGGAATAATATGTCATAACTGAGGGCACAGTCACCTGAAATTGACATATTCATAACCTGCATGTACTCTTCCCTCAGCATGCTAATATTTGAGTGCAATGGCCTTTTGGTAATGTACCTTTCCAAGCATTACTGGTAATTGCACACAACACAATGGTCCCTCACAAGAGAACTTCATGTCTTCAGTATCTATTCAATGGGGATCATCTGAAATCACTATCGTTGTATTCTGTGGCATACAGACTACTCAGAGGTGATCTCTGCCTTGCATACGGGGTAATGTGTAAGTGTGCTTAACTGGAAATGCTGCATATCTGTAGGTGGCATGGTGCACAAATTACTCACTGTAAAGACATTAACCTGGTATGTGACATTACTAATACATGCTGGTGGTATAGAGCTGTCTAGCAGACATTAACACACTTTTGAAATAGAATCCTGCCTAATGGCAAACAAAGCACCTCAATGGGCCTCGTCAGCTGCCATCTGTATGATTGGCTGAGTGACTATCATTTCACAACAGGGTTTCTGCCTGTGTCCTATGTGGGCCCATTAGGCTACTTAAGTTCAAAGATCCTATGATTCCATAAGCTGATGTAAAATGCTCCAACAGCCACACACACAAACCAGGCTACATTGAGAATAGCACCACTTCCAATTCATGTTTACAGGGCACAGCACAGGACACACACACTCCAATCTGGCTTCATGTAGAATAGAGCACTTATCTATCTAATGGTACACACTATAGATCACAGTACATGATGCATGTGCTACACCTCAAGTCTACTATTACTATCTCTTTAGGACATCTTATGCTTGATGACATCAGCAGGCCTTGTTGTGGTCTGGTATTTGGAGGCCCACGTCACCTGCTACAACCAAAATACTGCAAAACCCTACCTCTTTCTAATTCACTGAAGTGATCATATTTATGTTGTATGGAGATACATACTCACACTGAGTGCCCTGGAGTGAGATTAGAATCCCTACCTAATTAGTCTAACACACTATAGATCACAGCATTTATCACACTTGCCACTGCTTAACTGTAACATTAACATGGCAGTTGGTAGTCTTAAAGTATATGACATCAGCAGGCATTGTAGAAGAGGGGAGTTTGGAGGGTGGGACCAACTTACACGGCCAAAAAGTGCAGCACCATTGCTGTTTTTCAGGGAGATGCATGCACACATGCATGCATCTCTGGAAAGGGTGATTGATAAATGAATACAGAGAGTTTTAGTAAGTAAGCTGGGATATGGCAGTTTGGATTCTGATCAGTATGCAGCACAACCAGCTCAATAGTTGCAGTGAGACAGCTGAGAAGGAACTAGGGATGAGGAAATAGTCCAACAGGGTATTCTTAGACCTGGAAAAAACATATGACAAGGTCCCAAAATATCTGATATGGGCAGTCTGATGGTTCAAAGTCTCAGAAACACTGGCAGAATTAGTGCAGGCTGTGTACAAGAAGACTATGACACAAGTATAAAGAGTATTTTGACTCAAAGAGGGGGATTCTCAGTGGGAGTGTGTGTACATTTGGGTTCAACTGTGAGTCCGCTTTTGTTCATAATGGTGATGGATTACATTACCAAACAGGTCAGAAGGGACAGATCAACAGTGCTGCTGTATGCAGACGTGGCATTGCAAACAAACTCTGAAAAATACTTCAGCAAATGATAGAAGAATGGAATGTAAAACTGAAAACACGTGAGTTGAAACTGATTACATAGAAGACAGTTGTAATGGCACCAAATGGGAAAAATCAGAAGAAGCTGAAAATTGAGATAGAAGCAAAATAATGAAATAGTTTAACAGCTTCATGTATCTGTGAAGGGTGGTTAAGGAGAAGGGAAGTCTGAATGAGGAAGTCAAAACTAAATTCAGAGGGGCTGCAGTCAACTGGCACAGAGTGTTAGAAGTAGTACATGATAGAAGAATGCCAAAGAAGCTGTAAAGAAAGGTGCTCAAAATGGGTGCAAACAATATACCACAAGATATAGAATCAGTGCAGTGAAAGCAGAACAAGTGAGGAAGCTATAGATGATGGAGATGAAGTGCTTGAGACAGATGCCAGGATGCACACTGTGGGACAGGTGAAGAAAGGAGGTCATCAGGGCAGAAGCCCAAGCTGTTCCAGTTGTGGACAAGTTCAGAGACAACAAACAGATTATGATAGCATGAGTGTGCAGGAAAGCAGAAGGCACTCTGGTGAAGACGACTTAGGACAGACATGAAGAAGGCAAGAGGAAACAAAGGTGTACAAAAACTGATGGGTGGATTGTGTGAGAGAAGACCTACAGCAGCAAGGCATGAGTCTTGAAGAAGATAGGAGAGATACATTGAACAGAGAGATGGAGACTTTTGACAAAATGCCCCAAGTGCATGTTGAAAATTTGAAGAAAAAATGGCGGTGGGTGTGGGGGCGGCTGATGATGATGATGATGATGACAACAAGCAGAACTTAGCATCACTCTCCATTCTGGTTATCAGTTTTAGCTATGATCATGTGTTTGTTGAAGCTATGAGTGCAACATACACCATTGTCTTTACCACTTCCAAGTGAACATATATGTGAAGCAATATAATTTCCAAGTAAAAAAAAAAAAAAGAAAAAAAAAAAAAAATATATATATATATATATATATATATATATATATATATATATATATATATGTGTGTGTGTGTGTGTGTGTGTGTGTGTGTGTGTGTGAACGGATCACCAATTTTCTAACCAATAGGAAACAGCGAGTGAAACTAGGGAAATTTACATCTAGCTCTCCCATGATCAATACAGGTGCCCCTCAGGGATGTGTGCTCTCCACACTGCTATTCTCCCTCTACACTAATGTGTGCACCTCTAAGGACCCCTCTGTCAAACTTATTTAATACGCAGATGATACAATTATCATTGGACTCATCAGGGATGGTGATGAGTCTGCATACAGACGGGAGGTTGAGCAGCTGGCCCTTTGGTGTAGTCAGAATAATCTGGAACTGAATGCTCTTAAAACTGTGAAGATGCTGGACTTTAGGAGTGGTACTATAATATTATCCCCCTCTTTATATTTAATACTGCTGTGTCAATTGTGGAATACTTCCAGTTTTGGGGATCTATAATCTCCTGGGACTTGAAGTGGGAGACCACTGTAAGGCCCATCATAAAAAAGGCACAACAGCAAATGTACTTTCTGCAATGGCTGAGGAAGTTCATCCTCCCACAGGAAATGTTGATTCAGTTCTATACAGTAGTCACTGAATCTGTTCTCAGCTCATCCATAACAGTGTGGTTTGGATCTCTGTCTAATAATGACAAAAATAGGTTACTTTGAATAGTCAGGTCTGCTGAAAATATCATTGGTACTAGTTCGTCCTGCTTACAGGACCTGTGCTATTACAGACTATTGAAAAGGGCAGAGAAAATCATCACCGACCCTTCGCATCCAGGCCACCATCTTTTTGATCTATTACCAACAGCCAGATGTTATAGATTAACACACACCAAAACAAGCAGATATAAGAACATATTTTTTTCCACAGGCCATCAAGTTCATAAACAGTTAACTCAGCTTATTAGGTTGGGATATTCTTTTTCCAAGCCTCTGAGGATTTTGCAGTATCGTTTACATATTGGTAATACTTGTTTCTTTCAGAGTTTATTTCAGTATTTCTTGCACTGAGTTGCAATTTGCATCTTGTATGTATATGTATATGTATATTTACTTTTTGAGTGTTCTTAATAGTTGCATGTATGTCATTTGTCTTGTTCATAATAGTTTTTTGCATGTTGTTTATGTAATTCATACTTGGAAAGTCACTGAAACTGGAGTCAAATTCCTTGTATGCGTCCATAATAGGCCAATAAATGTGATTCTGATTCAGATTTTATATATATATATATATATTACCGGGATAGTCCGACTGGACACAGGTCCATTTTCAGCGGAGGCCCGGGGAGAAAAGATCCACATGTGGATAGTTACACACGATTTAAACACTAGCAGTTTTATACAGTCACATATAGATACCAGTACAGAATTATAGGATTATATGCATACTTGGAATACATACATACTTAAACTTAACATTGTAGTTTTCTTGTTCGAACTTAGACATTTTTAGTGGTACAAGGCTGAAAAAGGTAGCATGTCATTCAGTAGTACAATACATATCAGAATGAGACTAAGTCTGAAACATTGACTATTTTACAGATAGCCAGGTAGTGAAGAGAGTGACAAGCTGGTTAGTCAGGGTTCGTACAGGGGCACAGCCAGTGACTTTTTAGGAATTTTTTGAGAGATGTTTTAAATTGGTTAATAGTCTGGTTTGCTGTAAGTTTGGCAGGGAGCCAATTCCAGATTGTTCCAACAGAGTTGTGAAACAATGAGTCACCTGCTGCATTTTTAGATTTAACAGTTTGTGCCAGTATTTTGTCAAAAGACCGGAGAGCTTTTAGGTTACTGTAAGGAGTAATTATATTTTTGAGTATGGGTGTGCTTTTGGGCTTTGTGGGCTATTATTATTTGATTATACTGGATTTGAGAGGGAAACTCTAGCCAGCCTAGAGATCATAGGTTAATACAGTGGTGGGTTCTATATGCTGAGCCTGTGGCAAATCTGGCTATGGTGTTGTAGCAGCTATTGAGTTTATTGAGGTCAGGTTTACTCAGGTTTGTATAGATTGGGAAGGCATAAAGAAGGGTTGAAAGTAAATGTGTTCGGGCAATAACTGTCCTAGCAGCTGGGGTTAGAAATGCCTTAATTCTATAAAGAGATCCTAGCTTTTTGTTGACTTTTTAATGGTTTTGTCGATGTGAGCATCAAACGTAAAGTTATTGTCAACAATTGCACCTAATAGTTTTGTATTACTTTCTGGAGAAATTACTGTGCCATTATTAGATGTTATGGTAAATGATGGGAGTGTAGCTTTCCGGGCGGGGGTGAAGAGTAGCAGTTTTGTTTTATTTAGATTCAATAGACAACACCTATCAGTGAGCCAGTTTTCTACTACATTGAAAGTATTTGGGGTTAAGGTCTGCAGGTCTATGGGGAGGTGGCAGGACAGATTAGGGTAGAGTCATCTGCATATTGAATGCAGGTTACTTTGGGGATGACTGTATGAAGATCATTAATGAAGATGGAACATAGGAGAGGTCCTTGTATAGACCCTTGAGGAACTCCAAGGGTGACTGGCAGTAGGGAAGAAAGGCTGTCCCTCCATAGCACAGCTTGTTGTCTGCCACTTAGGTAGGACTGAAACCAGCGCATTGCTAGGCTGTCTATGGCAAGAGGTTTTAGTGTTTGAATGAGTAGCTGGTGGTTTACCACATCAAATGCCTTAGATAGGTCAAGAAAGACAGCAGAGGAGGGCGTATTATTATTACGGATTTGATTTATTGTCTGAGAGAAGGATAGAAGGGCTGTGGTGGTACTATGGTGGGGTCTAAATCTATGCTGGGAGGGATCTAGGAGATTGTGCAAATTGAGGTAATGAAGGAGTTGCCTGTGGATACATTTTTCCATAATTTTAGCCAGAGGGGACAGAATGGTGATGGGCCAGTAATTTGATAGATCAGTGGAGTTACCCACTTTATGGAGAGGAATTACATAGGAAATTTTCCAGATGGAGGGGATATATGCTTCAGAGATGGTTCTATTAATTAATATTAAGATGGAATATATTATTGCATTTGCAGCCTTTTGAAGATATTCAGCTGGGACTAGGTCTGCTGAAAAGGTGGTGGGTTTCAGTTTCTTGATTAAGGATCGGATAAATGCTGTTGGTACAGGTTGAAAATTAAAGAATGGGTGGGTATTGGATATGGGGTTAATAGGGTCTAGGTTGTTGGGGCATAGTTGATTGGCAAGGGATTGTATGGTTTTCGTAAAGAAGGTGTTGAAGATGTTGGGGTTGAGGCTTGTAGAGGCATTGAAGAGGGTTTGCAACTTACAATTGTTTAAGAATGGTGGTGGGCGGGTAGTAGATGAGGGTAGAGTAGAGAAATAAGGAGAGTGTTGTGGTTAGGGTGGGTCTAACAATTGCTGATTGGTTCTATAATTAAGGGAGTGGCGGTTGTCGCTATAAATTTAGCACATCTAGGGGCAGGAAGGATTTGGGGGCAGGGTGGGGCGAGGAGCGAGCCGGAGTGGAACGAGGGTGAGTGTAGCAGTGCTAATGCAAAGAAACCAGCTAGCAGTGGGAAACTATCAAAGCATTAAGTACAATGAGGCTTTTTTTTGTTTGTTTTAAATACTTTCTTACCCTTGTTTTTGCCTTCAGTATACAATTTTTACACAGTATACTGTTAGTAATCACTTTTTGCAGACTTGTCTCATATTAAGCTTTCTTCTGCCAATTGTCTGCTATTTTTGTACAGAGCTCAAGAGTTTAAACCCCCGCATCAGGTTTATGCTATGTAATTTCTAGTTTTATATGTTTTATCCAGGGAGCTCAACTGTTTTTCCTTAGTTAGTATGATTAAGCTCAGTTTCTGAGTGCTAAAATCTAAGGCAGACAACTGGGCTACAGAGCCTATAGTAAAAAGGAGCTCTGTTCTGTGTGTCTGAATTAATTTATGCTCGTAATATACCTAGAAACTTAAATATGTTCACTAGGTAATCCTTAGATATAGGAGTAACCCAGTTTAGTATGTTATGGTTGATTGTGGGGCTTTGAGGGATTACTGGTAGTGCTGTAGACCCGGTATGGCTAATCAATATAGTACATACAGACAGGATAAGATAATATTAACCTTGGCAGATTTTTTCAGAGTCAACGGACAGTGCAGGAAAGTTTCCAGTTAGATTTCAGCAGGGGAGGTATCCTTCTGGCATTCAAGCCTTTCAGGGATCTAGCAGATAGAGGGGGATAGAACCTTGGCAGATATTTTCAGAGTCGAGGGACAGTGCAAGAAAGTTTCCAGTTAGGTTTCAGCAGAGGAGGTGTCCTTCTGGCGTTCAAGCCTTTCAGGGATCTAGCAGATAGTGGGGGATAGAACCTTGGCAGATCTTTTCAGAGTCAAGGGATAGTGCAGGAAAGTTTCCAGTTAGGTTTCAGCAGGGGAGGTGTCCTTCTGGCATTCAAGCCTTTCAGGGATCTAGCAGATAGAGGGGGACAGAACCAGTGAGCAGAAGTCAACTGCTGTTGAGCATTTGTGTCCTGATGGGAACCTAGTAATTCAGACACACAAAACACAGAACAAAGCTCCTTTTTACTGGTTGACTTCTTTGAAACAGTCACCAAAGCCATAGATGAAGGGAAGGTAGTCCACACAGCCTATCTGGACCTTGCAAAGGCATTTGACACAATACCCCACTCGGGCATCATAGATAAGCTATCCAGCTTAAATATAAACCCCTATGTCACAAGATGGGTCGCAAACTGGCTCAAAGACAGAACCCACAGAGTGAGAGTTGCTGGAGCCATGTCAGACTCGAAACCGGTCACAAGTGGCGTCCCACAGGGTTCTGTCCTGGGACCACTCTTGTTCGGTATATACTTTTCCGAGGTACAGGCAAACGTGGGAGGACTATGGCTCACCAAGTTTGCAGACGACTGCAAACTGGGTGCCATAATCAACTCTCCAGCTGACACAAACATCCTTCAAAAAGGTCTCACAGAGACAGATAACTGGTGTCAGCACCATGGTTTAAAGCTAAATGCCAAAAAATGTATAGTCATACCCTTTGGCAAAAACAATGTGCCCACAAATTACCACATAGGCAGAAACCCATTAAGTACAGAGAAAGTTATTAGGGACCTGGGGACCCAAGTTGATAGCAATCTCTCCTTTGAAAACCACATTGCCAAAGTGGTTAGAAAGACCTTCTACATAGCTCACCTCATCACGAAGGGTTTCACATCTAGATCAAGAGAGGTAATCGTGCCCCTTTATTCATCCCTCATCAGGCCCATCATAGAATACTATAATGCCCCTTTTGGGATGTACCTTACCCGACACCTGCAGCAATTAGAAAGACCCCAAAAGTATCTCACCAAGAGGATCAAAGGTCTCAAACAGATGTCATATGCTGTTCGGTTAAAAAAACTCCAGCTCTACTCAGTTGCATACTGCCTACTTTGAGGCGATCTATGCCTGACATACAAAGCTATGTCAAATCCAAAATTAATGGACATGCTCCACCTCAGTAAATCTAAATCTCTTAGAGCCACACTGAGGGACTTGAACCTCAGCACAGAAATAAATAGAACTTGCTGGAGGGACAGGTTCATAACCCAGAGGCTCCCTTAGCTCTGGAATAGAATTCCAGTTCATGTGAGGCAGAGCACCTCACTGAATCTCTTCAAGAAGAATCTCGATAAGTGGATGGGGGATCGTAGGTTTGTCCCAGGGATTACTCCCGTGTCACTATTAGACAGAGGCACAGTAAACTAAACCTTAAAAAGGGCACAGTATACTCAAATCAAGGGGTGGCGTAAGCCATACAGAATCGGGCTAGGCTTATAATTGCCCCAGGGCAGATAGCCTAGTATGAACCTATGAACCTATGAACTAGTAATTTATTAATATATATATATATATATATATATATATATATATATATATATATATATATATATATATAAAAAAAAAAATATATATATATATATATATATATATATATATATATATATATATATATATATATATATGTGTGTGTGTGTGTTTATACAGACACAGACACATATATGTATATATGGATTCACTACAGAATCCCGAAATACTGAAATCCCAAATTTCAGTATTTCAAAATTCTATAGCCGAAAGCTTGAAATCCCGAAAACTCATAACAGTGAAATTTAAAATTGTGAACTTACAGTACAAATGCACCACACACATACACATACACACAATCTCCCCCAACAATCAAGCACACAATCCTACACTACACCCCCCAACTTATATATACTAACTCTGAGATCGCACAATCACACACACAAAGGTAACTCACACCCACACATTTCACAGCCCCTTGCACAAACACATCACAGCCAAAACACACCCTAACATACACTTAAGCCCCTAACCAACACAGTCATACATACTTACCTGAACTTACACCTATCCATTCACACACCGCAACACCAGAATCTCCGAACTTCGGTATTTCGATTTTCACGCTTCTGGTGTTTTGGGATTTCAAGGCTTCGGTGTTATAATTTCAAAATACTGAAATTCGGGATTTCAGTATTTCTAAATTATGTAGTGAACCCGTATATATATATATATATATATATATATATATATATATATATATATATATATATATATATATATCTATAGATACAGATATATATATATATATATATATATATATATATATATATATATATATATATTTTTTATTTTATTTATTATTTATTTATTTTACATTTGTTGACCGGGCTAGTCTAGCTGGATACATGTCCATTTTCAGTAGAGGCCCGGGGAGAAAAGCTCCATGTGCAACACAATAAGCAATATACAATAAAACAATATACAATAAGAACCCATATTAAGTACAAACTTGAAAAAGTATACAGAAGAACATATGCAAAATACAGTCAAGAAAGAAGTACCAATAAGTTGTACACTAAAAACAATATAGAAAATAGTATTGATTAGAGCTGATTTGTATAGAATAGGGGAAAACAGTTTTTGTTTTTTTCTTTTTTTGCAATGTTAACTGCTATACTACCATTAAGCATGGCCAGAGCAGCAATCAATGATGAGATATAGGTGTATATATGAAGAATTCAGTCAAAGATACATAATAAGCAGATCTCGTAGGGAAGGCTAGTTGAGGCAGGTGGTTATTAGTGAGAAAAAACATCAGTTAGTCAGGGATAGTGCAGGAACATAGCCAGTGTGTCATGAGATGAAGCTTGAGCTTCTTTTTGAAACGTGTATGAGAGGAGAGAGTTGTAAGTTCAGTGGGTAATAGATTCCATAGCTTACCAATGGTATTACAGAAGAGGGAGTCACCTGCTAAATTGTTGGATCTGCAGGTGTTAAACAGAAGTTTATTAGAAGAGCGTAAGTTTTTAGGATTGTGGTAGAGGGTAAGTAGGCTTGAAATAATAGGAGTATTGGAGGGTTGATACAGGGTTTTGTGGGCAATAGTAAGCTGTGAAAAGTGCAGATGGTGTAGAAACTCTAACCAATCAAGTTGTTTAAGATTTAGACAGTGATGGATATGGAAAGGAGTGGCAGCAGCAAATCTAGCAATATTATTATAGGATACAGTCAACTTGTTAATGTTGGCTTTAGAAAGGTTTGTATAAATGGGTGAGGCACAGAGTAGAGTAGAGATGAGATGAGTTCTGGCTATAGCAGTCCTGGCTGCTGGAGTAAGAAAGGGTTTGATTCTATAGAGGGATCCAAGTTTCTTGTTGACTATTTTTATTGTACTGTTAATATGTGTGTCAAAGTTGAGGTTGTTGTCTATAGATATTCCTAGGAGTTTGGTAGTTAGGTCTGAAGAGATAAGAGTACCATTGTTAGATGTGAGTGTAAAATGTGTAGGAGTGGACTTGCGGGTTGGGGAGAAGAGTAGCAGTTTAGTTTTCTTTGGATTTAGTAGAAGGCAGCGGTTTGTAAACTATTGTTCAACAGTATTAAATGCATTCTGGGTGATGGTCTGCAGTTCAATTTGAGAAGTAGCTGAGAAGATAATAGTGGAGTCATCTGCATACTGAATGCAGGTAGAATGTGGAATTGCTGATTGAAGATCATTAATATAGATGGAAAATAGGAGCGGCCCTAATATGGAGCCCTGAGGGACACCAACGGAGATGGGAAGGAGATTAGAAAGATTATTGTGCCAGAGAACCGCTTGTTTTCTGTTATCAAGGTAAGTTTTGAACCAGTTGATGGCTAATGGGCCTAGTGATAGAGATTTCATAATATGCAAGAGCAGCTGGTGATGAACCATGTCGAAAGCTTTGGATAAATCAACGAATACTGCAGAGGAAAGAAAGCCGTTGCTACGATTATTGTTAATACAATCTGTAAATGATAGCAGGGCAGTGGTGGTACTGTGGTGAGGTCTGAAACCATGTTGACAGTTTGCCAGTAGCTTATTTTGGAGAAGGCGGTTTAGAAGTTGCTTCTGGATACATTTTTCCATAATTTTTGCCAGAGGAGATTGCAAGGCTATAGGACGAAAGTTAGAGAATTCATTAGAGTTCCCACCTTTGTGTAGAGGAATAATGTAAGAAATTTTCCAGATGGACAGGATATTTCCTTCACTAATAGTTCTATTGATAAGGATAGATATAGGTTAGGCAATGGATTTGGCTCCAATTTGGAGGTATTCCCGTGGGAGTTGGTCAGCAGAAGGGGTGGAAGGTTTACATTTTAGTAGAAGTGAGCATATACTAGAAGTAGACACTGGTTGCAATTGAAAGAATGGAGGAGGATTTAAAGATGAATTAGGCAGATTTGTGGTGTCTGGTGAAAGATGGCTAGCAAGAGATTGGATGGTATTGGTAAAGAAGGAATTAAAGGAGTTGGCAATGTGAATGGGATTATCTGGGTTGGAGCCTAGAGGGTTAGGGGTGGTTGATTTTCCTGGGTGAAGAAGTTTGTTAATACTGTTCCAAAACATTTGAGGTTTATTTCGATGGGTTTACTGTATTTGGAGGTAAAAGTTCTTTTTATCTAGCACTATGGCTTTTTTAGTATTATTTCTTAGTTGTCTGAAAATTAAGTGATC
The DNA here is from genome assembly GCF_019279795.1 of Protopterus annectens. Lineage (NCBI taxonomy): Eukaryota > Metazoa > Chordata > Ceratodontiformes > Protopteridae > Protopterus > Protopterus annectens. The sequence continues at coordinate 239,589,639 of NC_056729.1, read as the reverse complement.
TAATGGATTTTTAGTAGTACGCCATTTATCCCAGGCTTTGTTTCTCAGATGGATTTTATGCCTTGTAGTGTTTGAGAGCCAGGGTGCTGGTTTAGCTTTGCATCTAATAGAGCGTAATGGTGCATGGTGGTTCAGGAAGGTTAAGAATGTGTTATTAAAATAGGCTACAGCTTCATCAAGTGGAAGATATTTTAGTGGTGACCAATTACATTGTTTAAGTTCTGTCAGGAATAGATCATGGTTAAATTGTTTTTTGCAGTGAACAGTTCTGGCAGTGTTGGGATGAGTGAGGTTGGTTTTAGATCTAATAAAGTAGGTTAGGGAGCGGTCACTTAGATCATCTGGGAGGGTCCCTACTTTGTAGGTTTGTAGAGGATTATTAGTAAGTATCCAGTCCAAGGTAGTTTCTTTGTTGTTGGGTTTGTGAGTTCTGGTAGAGGAGTTAATAGTTTGTGTAACGCCATATAAGTTAATATGGGTGGAAGGGTGTATACTATTACAGGACTGCCAATCAATATTGACATCTCCTAAAATTATAGTTTCTTGTGGGAGGTCGATAGCAAGAAAATTCAGAATATTTTCAAGGGTATTAATATTGTTACCTGGTGGAAGGTATAAACAGATGACATTAATAGCTTTACTAGGGTTGACCTGAAGTTTAGTGATGAGTATTTCGGCTTTATTGTCTAAAGGTGGGTTAAGGTCAATGGTGCTGATTTGTAGTTTGGTTTTGTAGAGGATTGCGACCCCTCCTCCCTTTTTGGTAGTACGGTCTTTTCTGATGATATTATAACCTGGAGGGGTTACTTCATTATCTTTGACTGTGGGTTTAAGCCAAGTTTCAGATAGGCATAGGATATCAAATTGATGGACATCTAGGAGGGCATGTAGGTGTGGGATTTTATTATTAATGCTGCATATATTAAGATGTGCTATAAGGAGAGAGTTAGCTGGCTTGGAAGGGGTTATGGAGCTACTGGTAATTAGAGTACATTTATCAGTGGTAGAGATATGGTTAGGACCAGGGTTTGGGTGTATGTCTCCATCTAGTAGGGAGTGAAGGTATGTGATGTGTTTATGGTAAAGTAACTTGTAAGAATAGTTAGGTAGTTTTGTTATTATTGGGATTGGTATATTTAATGGGTGCTAGTCTGTGATATTTGGGAAGTATGTAGTTGGGTGTGGATGTAATGTTTAGGGAGTTTGGAGTAGTGGCTAGTGGTAATGTAGAAGTATGTTTAGAGGGAAAGGGGGTGGAGGAGTGAAGTGGTTGTTCATAAGAGGTTAAGAGATAGGTAGTAAAAAGAGAAGGAAGTAGTGTGATTAAGAGAAGCAGTTGAATTAGGAATTGGGTGGGGGATGTTGGCATTGTGGAGTTAATAGATGAGAGTCGAATGAGTGGTGTGGTAGGTAAGATGGTGTAGTGATGTCTATGGAGGTGGGAGTGAACAACAGAGTTAGTTGGAGGTGGGCATGGCTAATAATATGGTGTTGTGTGAGGTGTGGTGTGATAATGATGTCAGCAGTGGTATTGGTGCAGTTAGAGGGGGTGTGGTGTAGGAGGAATAAGTGTAGGAGCAGTGAGGGCGTGTGGGAATTGGGGGCAGGGTAGGGGAGCGGAGTGAGCCCACAGGGTGAACGGAGCGGGATGAGACATGGAGTCCTGTGTCAAGAAAGACAATCAGTGAAATAGAGAGGCAACAGCTGAGTATAAAGGCGGAAAGTGTAGCAGGGAGGAAGAGGCTTGGCAGTGGGAGATTTAGGATACTTAGAGGGGTGAGTAGAGATAAGAGACACTTTAGGGCACAGTAGGATAGGAAGAGACAGAGTTTAGCTAGTGCTGGGAATTTAGTAAGGGTAGCCTAGTATGAGAAAATCTTTAGTAAAGAACAGAAGGTATAGCTAGTAAGATGTAAAAGAAAAGTGTAAAAATATAAAGTAGACAGCGAGTAAAGAGGTGCCACCTAGTGGGTAGTCACCGTAATTACAGAATATGCCGCACCTGAGGTAATGCCAGGCTGAGGGAGATGAGGAGATGTAGGAGAGGATGCAGTATAGATATGAGCAATTCGGGAGAAAGTATTGGGAAGTAGAGTGTGAGAGAAGCTGGAAGTGGGGATATAACAGACTGCTATGAGGGGAGGGATTGGCTGCTGCCTTACCTGACTCAGGAAACTTGCCTACCTTGGCAGTGTAGTAATGTTTTATTCTGGATACAGTCTTTCAACTGAAAATAGCAGACATACTTTCTCTTTCAGTGTTTCTGGGAAGTCTCCAGGGAGCAGATAGGTAAACTTCTTTACACTGAGAGTGTTTCTTTGGGAGTCAAGCCGGGCAGATTCAGGCAGTCAGGCTAAGGGATGTGCAGGAACACAGAGTTTCTCTTTCAGTGTTCCTGGGAAGTCTCCAGGGAGCTGATAGGTAAACTTCTTCACACTGAGAGTGTTTCCTTGGGAGTCAAGCTGGGCAGATTCAGGCAGTCAGGCTAAGGGATGTGCAGGAACATAGAGTTTCTCTTTCAGTGTTCCTGGGAAGTCTCCAGGGAGCTGATAGGTAAACTTCTTTACACTGAGAGTGTTTCCTTGGGAGTCAAGCCAAGCAGATTCAGGCAGTCAGGCTAAGGGATGTGCAGGAACACAGAGTGCAGGTGGGAGCGCCTAAGCGGGGTGGACAGCAACCAGGTCTTGGGTGAACGTGGAAAATATATACATACACACACGCACACACACACACACACACACACACACACAGATATATACATATATATATATATATATATATATATATATATATATATATATATATATATATATAAATCTCAAAATTACCAGAAAATATGCTGTAGGGTCTAGCACCTTTGGACAATGCCTTTAAAGACTCATAGAAGGTTTTACATCCTTCTGTCCTCATTTAAATAAAATACAATCATGTAGCAGTGGAAATCGATTAAGCAGTTAAAAGTAAACAGTATAACACTCAACTCAAAGTTAAAAAATAAAAATAAGGATCGTTAGGATAAGGGTAGGTAAACCAAATACTGACGTAAACTTTACAACAGAATCCAGCATATATCAAAACCTCCGATAGATAGCAGAGACCAAAAACGACTCCAATATTCCAAAATCCGGTTTATTTCATAAACAAAAGAATGCAGGTAAGCGCTTTCACCGATATGGCTTCTTCAGACCCATCTAATAAACATTATTAGCCCCCATTTAAATATATTACTTTGGCGGGAAAAACCTATAAACCAAGATTTAAAGGTATAGCTCATTGCTTACTTAGCCATATATTGTTATTACATATTAAAAACATCTCTTCATATACAGAAGATATATTCATGAGAAATAAACATTTCAACCATATTAATATAGTAAAAAATCACTGTCCTGCAACAACTTTAAAAACATTAACTACTACTGTGAATTTGGAGTTAAATTTCTGACTTCTGATGTATATACTGACTTCTACTAAACATAAGCATAAAGCCTGCATGCTCCCTGTACTATACCAGTGACGTAGGAGACATTAAAGACGTCATCAGGTCATATTGGGGAGTTTTAACCATAGATAATACAATCAGGGATATAATAGGAGAAGCACCGAGGTTTATTTATAGGAATAAGAAGAACTTAAAAAGATAGTTATGTTACCCGTTACATGAGGGAAACAATAGGGAGAAAGAAGAATGCAGGACGGAAAGGTGTAATAAATGTAATTTCTGTGATTATATCAACAATGACGGCAAATTCATACATCCTGTCTCCTTGAGAATATTCCAGTTTCATGAGATAGGTACATGTCAAACTTCTGATGTTGTCTACTTGGCTACCTGCATGGAATGCGACGCATTCTATGTAGGTAAGACGAATAGGAAATTAAGGGACAGGATAAGGGAGCATGTCTACAACATCAGGATAGGGCTCCAGACCAATGCATTAGCTAGACATGTCATGGAGAAGGGACATGACCATAGATTTCAGTTTTTAATAATGGAGAAGATCTTAATAGGACCTAGAGGGGGAGATGCCAAGACTTTTACGGAAACTAGAGAAGCCAATTGGATTATTAGATTGAAGTCAGACTGTCCCCCTGGTCTGAATGCTATGGTTTCAGTGAAACCGTTCCTAAAATCAAGGAAATTACATAGATGAATTATATATTGTTAAGTTTTTTTCATCATATAGCTTTCACTACATATGTTTTCATTGAGTGCTTCACATCAAATGTTTTTATTAAATATTTAATATTTTTTATTTAATATTATGTTTATATGCATGTATATACTATACTATACATATATTATATATATATATTCTTTATATATTTTTATATATATATTTTTTCATATATATATATTTTTTCATGTATAACTCTAGATGTATTAGAGCGATAAGCTCATTTGCAGGCTTTATGCTTATGTTTAGTAGAAGTCAGTATATACATCAGAAGTCAGAAATTTAACTCCAAATTCACAGTAGTAGTTAATGTTTTTAAAGTTGTTGCAGGACAGTGATTTTTTACTATATTAATATGGTTGAAATGTTTATTTCTCATGAATATATCTTCTGTATATGAAGAGATGTTTTTAATATGTAATAACAATATATGGCTAAGTAAGCAATGAGCTATACCTTTAAATCTTGGTTTATAGGTTTTTCCCGCCAAAGTAATATATTTAAATGAGGGCTAATAATGTTTATTAGATGGGTCTGAAGAAGCCATATCGGTGAAAGCGCTTACCTGCATTCTTTTGTTTATGAAATAAACCGGATTTTGGAATATTGGAGTCGTTTTTGGTCTCTGCTATCTATCGGAGGTTTTGATATATGCTGGATTCTGTTGTAAAGTTTACGTCAGTATTTGGTTTACCTACCCTTATCCTAACGATTATTTCAACTGTTTTGCTAACCATAAGGGAGGTATTTGCCTTGCTTTTCGCACTCATTGGACTGTTTATTGCATAAAAATAAGGAATTATATTTTTAACATTATATTCCAGACAGTGAAACTACATCAGGAAAAATACAGGTAAAATTTTGTATTATATTGTTATTGCTGATAATCGCAACTATCAACTAATGCCTTTCAGTTTAACTTATTATTTATTCCACTGGGCTTTAAAGTAAGACATTTCAAAATTTGCTCTGCCTCTTTTCTAGGCAGTGATTTTCCTACATTACCTTCACTTTTAACATCTGGGGTCACTTGTACCAGCACACTTGCTATAATAACCACTAAATTCCATTGATGCTGTATTAATACATGCCCGAGGATTCAGTGAACTCTGTGTAGGCTTCCTGCATTGCCTACATGGAGTTTATGTGTTACTGTGATGAGCAGCAGTGCTAATTTGCATATTCATGCTGCTCATCATGATTATACATATACAAGCATGGTTTTGTGGCCAGCAACATTACTGCCAGCCAGGATACTGTGCAGAACAGCATGAGCACAGCAAGAAGATGCATTCAGGTTTGCTTACGATCAAACTTCCTTGGCAAGATTGCACCAGGGTTAGAAATACTGTGATATAAGCAATAATAACACAGTTGAAAAGTGTACTTAGTGCAATGTGCACTAAAAAAAAATAATCTGAGGAGTGAAATAAAGGGTGGAGGTTAAATGGGAAGGGCAAATACAAAGAGACAAACATTGGGCAAGAAAGTGTGCTGATGAAAATGGGTACAGACATGAATGATAGAAATGAATAAAGAGTAAGTGGCCATTATAAATATGTTGATGCACCAAAAGCCAGATATGTCAATGTATATACACTTCCAGCACAAGTCGGTAGCATATCTTTAAGCACACATGTACTGTTGTTTACACTTCCTGAGAAAGTAGATTATGATATAAACACACATTATAGTATATATGTGACAGTCACACAAGGTTACGTGTCAGTGGAGGTGAATGGTTGTGATATAAACATCTTACTGCAGAGGACATTTAGCAAAGCTGGTAAATAAATTAGGGGTATGTGCTTAGTCTGAAGATCTGCAAAATGACTTGCTTGAATATGACGGACATGTCACCATAACTCTTATCCAATCAATGACACATAGCTACAGACACCTGTAAAAATGTAGTTAGAAACAGGCATAATCATGGACACTTTTACACTATTATAATCATTATTTTTTGGCACTGACAGAATATACGTGTGTAACTTATTATAGATGTTTTTCAGGAGCAGACGTGTACAACTGTAACGACTGTCAGTATTCTATACATGGAATTCATCACAACTTCCCCAAAAATGACCAACTTTTTATGGCTAAAGAGGGACATTGTTAAAACTGGATTTGAAATCAGGGTGAATTATGGGGGTCTATATTATCTAATCAAAGAGGCATTGCAGCAAATGCCTCCTCATCGCCCCCTAAACAGCAAACCACCAATTACGCAAATGGACAAATCACTGATCCGGCCAGACATTAAACATCACTAAGAACACCTCAAAGTGGAGGGCTTCTCCCCCCACACCCCCCAATGCCCCCATCACCCCCCCCTAACTAAATATGCCAACGCCGAGATTGCACTACAGTGGGGAAAGGGGCAAATTCACGCTGATGGCCAAGCACGTTTTTCCCCTAGGAAAAAAAAATCACTGATTTGGTCATTCATGAAATGCCGCTTCACTGTTTAAGGGTCACTGAAGAGGCATTCGCTGTAATGCCTCTTTGATTAGATAATATAGACCCAATTATGGCCAGTTGATAGCTCTACATGACACACAAGCTGCAATCATCACCTGCAAGAATTAAACACATGACATCAATGTCATCACCAAACTGTGTTTTTACTGGGTGCAACACAGAAAGATGTATCATACAAGTATTTGTTAGATCAATTTGAAGGGAAGTCTGTACTGTCATATTCTAATGGGTATAAATCCTACCTCTCAACCTCTTAGTACAAGAACTCTGGACAAAGCCTGACAAAATGGGGGTACAAAGGCCTAAATAGGGACATATTTTAAGCATTGGCCTTATAAACTTGTAAAGTTGATAGAATAACAGAGTTTTTTAACATACATTTTCTGAAGGATTTGAAGTCTGAGACTTAATGTATGTCATAATTTAGTGACTTCAATCATCAGATCATCTCACTGATTTGCCAGAAAACCAAAAGGTTTATGCGGAATAGACAAAAATATGAGGCAAAAATCTGGAAATTCTGCAAAATTATGGACAGTTGAGAGGTATGGTGTGCATCCCAAAGAACAGTTCTGTATGGTCTAGCAGATGTCTGGGAGCTCACTGTGCCAGATGTGATACACTTCATTAAAGCATCCCTGGCTGATGTAGGTATCAGCCATATGGAGAACAACACAAACATGAGTGGATTTCCCGCACAGTTGTGTATATATGAGTGCATTCCCCACACAGAGCTGGGTATTGCATGCATCTGACACATGTTATATCAATGGATATTCTCTGAAGCATTTGCAATTGATGTGTGAATTACAAAGTGATCTGTTATAATGAATGGTATGGCAGTATGTGAGAATGATGGCAATGCATCAACTATGCCCACATGCACAAAAAGTACAGCAGTGCAAAGTCAAGTGTAAATGATCAAGGAAGCTTTCACTGTGATATTGTACACATACCAAACAATACTCTATAAGCCCTTGTCAAATCTCAAGACATGTAACGCATGATCACTGTCACCCTGACATTGCCAGTCAAAATGTTATAATGCCATGAAATTCCGACAAAAATCTGTATGTGTTCATGCAAACTATCTAGTAGTAATACTGATGTGATATAGTGGTATGCCCATGATGCAGTACAGTCACACTGTAGCTGTACATAGGCTACAAATGCACTTCATAGATGCATAGGTTCATAGGAGAGTGCTAAGCTAATGGCCCAAGAGCCCATACAAGCCTAGCCAGATTTATCCCAAGTTTAACAATTTTTAATAGCTATGTGAACAAAGTACATAGAGGTATAAGCCGATGATATGGTCTGTAATACTGTCTGCCTCTCTCCATGAGGGATATTGGCACCACCACAGGAGTAAATTTACTATTACACGTCCATTGATCTAGGTTGCTCTTGAAGAGGGTCAGAAGGGCCTTACACTAAGTCAATGGGAAGCTTGTTCCAGGGAAGGGGTAGTCTCTCAGAGCTACATCTCTCTCTCCAACCTGTTATATTTATGTCATAAGCAAGGTTAAAATCTTTGGAATGAGTGATTTTCCTGCAGTTTGTTTTACAAATTTGTAAAATTGTCAGCAAGGCCTGACTGGTCTCTGCCCTATAGGCCAGAAAGAGAATACCAATTAGTAGTCTGTAAGAGACAGAATGCCCATTAGTAGTCTGTAAGAGACAGAATACAATGATAGAGCTTTCAATCTTTCCATGAAGGAATAGTTTTTATAACCTATATCTTCTTGATGAGAAAACTCTGAGTTTACTCCAACTGTTGCAGATGTCTGGTGATGTATATGCAAAAGGGTGTATTGTACTCAATAACTGGTGTGATAAGGGCTGAGTACAATGGAATTATAACATATTTTGATATGGATGCCATGCCTTTACTTAAGAGTTGTGCCATGTAGAAGCACCTTCTCACCACTTTGGACAAAGGGCGATCGAGGTTCAGATGAATATCAACCTGAGTAACCACATTACGTACCACTGGTCTACTCTGAGGAGTGTACTGTCTATATTGTAATTAGGTGGGGTATTTGTTTTACAAAAAGAGAATAATTATGATTATTTTTTTCAATTTATGTTCACTCCATGGCGCTGACAATATTCATTTATGTGTGTTAATACTTTCTGCAGTATCGGCACCAAACAGAAAATAGAGCTTATAAACCACACAAAGGGAATCCAGAGGTCCGTTAAACTAATTTATTAAACACAAATACGATGAAGCGCTTTTCGTACGTACAATGTACGAACTTCTTCAGAAAACCACAATTTTATGAGCTAACCATTTAAATAAACTTCATTTGATCAGCTGATATTACGCCCCTCATTTTGAAAAAAATACTTAAAGAGACAACAGCACAAAAAGACAATAATCACCACGAAGATATAACAACAAATAAATGAATACAACTATACAATAGTATAAAAATAATATAAAAATAAATAAGCCTCCCAATTCTAGACATATATAAATATGTTCTATAAATATTATATTTACATGTTATATATTATTAAACATATAAAAATAAAATTAATTCACCTAAAATCGAATAAACCTACCTACTTAAAAAAATAAAATACACTTATTCATCCTGTTAAAAATTATCTATTGAGACTACGTAGCTTTAAGATAGACATAATAGAACACAAATCATTTAAGCCAGGCCAACAATAAGCAAATAATCTAATTTGCCATATTAATTCTAGTCGATCTAATTGCAATTCAATGGGTCCACCTCTAATGTTAGGTATTAATTGATCAAGTACCCAAAATTTAAAAGTGTGTGTAGGATATTCGGACACATGTTTTGCCAAAGCATTATCCAGTAAACCTTTCCTTATATTCTAATTATGTTCATATATCCTATCTCTAAGTCGTCAGATAGTTTTGCCGACGTAAAAACATGAACATAGCTGACATTTGGCGACATAAACAATCATTTTTGAATTACAATTAGTTTTAAATTTACTTTTCAAAGTGAAATTCTCAATGTTAATAAAATTTCCTATCATTACAAACTTACAGTAGGGACAATGGCCACAACTATTCATACCCTTTTGACTATTCCTACTAACAGATCTATTATTAATAGTATCTAGAATTTGTTTAAAATTCCGATCACGTCTAACAGTAAATTTAGGTGTCATACCAACTTTAGCTATGATATCCTTGTCTTCTTTTAGGATATTCCAATTTTTTACAAAAATATTCTTTAAAGAATTAAAGTCAGAGCAAAAGGTAAAAGTAAGACTATATTCAAAGGGTAGAGGAATGTTAGGGTCATCTAAAGGATTCAAGATGGACACCTCAGTAGATAACGTAGGAGAATTAATAACACTTTCATACTGAGTTACTATAGGTTTATAAAAGCCACTATACCTTTTGGCTATAACTTCCTCTAGAATATTGTTAATAAATTCAAGAGGATATGCTCTATTAAGAAACATATCTTTCAAATTTCTACATTCATCTAAGAAATCTTCATTACTAGTGATCATCCTGGCAGCTCTAACTGCCTGACTTTTAATCACAGATTTCTTTTGATATAAAGGGTGAGCACTAGTGAAATGTAGGAATGTATTAGAATAGGATAATTTCCTATAAATTTTTGATTCAAACTTTTGAGTCACAATATTCTTCTTTAGTAATACATCTAAATAAGCAATTTCCTTTTCTTCATATTTAGAAGTAAATTCAAGAAAATCTGTGCTAGAATTAAAATAATCAACAAGTTTATCTGCCACTTCCTTATCAGCCTCCAGTAGAATAAAGATATCATCCAGATATCTAGTATAAAAAATTATTTTGGAGGTTAAATCTGTCTCCACAAGCACAAACTCTTTTTCCCAATAACGCATGACCAAGTTCGCAAAACTTGATCCACAGGGAGAGCCCATAGCAACTCCCATCTTTTGATGATAAAATTTATTATTAAATGTAATATAGTTATGTGCTAGGACTATTGTCAGTAGTTCTTCTATTGACCAAATTTCAGAGGGTGAAGCATTCATCTTCCTTAAGTTCAACGACACCCATTCAATACCTATATCTTGGGGGATAACAGTATAGAGGTCTTTAACATCTATTGTGAGTAGATTAACATTTTTATTAAAAGTGAGCTCATTAACCTTTCTTAAAAAGGACCATGAATCTTTACAAATAGTTGGTTCACGATCAACATATCTTTTAAGAACCCCATCAATCACTTTCGCGCACGCATAGGTTGAACTATTTCTACCATTCACAATTGGTCTAAATGGAGGATCTATCAAATCCTTATAGATTTTTGGTATCCAAAACAACACTGGCACAATAACCAAATAGTTATACATATCAGTATCAATCTTTTGCTCTATGTATGAATTATTAATATATCCTTTAATTCTATGTATAGCTTGATTATATTCATTTAAAGAGACTTGTACATATGAATCCGAAAGTAACATAGACTCCATTTTGTTGATATAATCGACCTGGTCCATAAAGACCAGGCCACCACCTTTATCCGGTTTCATAATCCGTACATTTGTCTCATTTAAATATTTCAGCCATTCAACTTCATCTAGGGTAAGATTATTCTTCTTCTTATTATTACCTAAATGATGCATATGTCTGAGATCTAATTCACACATTTTTTCATACATAGATAGAGTATTATGCAATGGTGGATTAGAGGTGGACCCATTGAATTACAATTAGATCGACTAGAATTAATATGGCAAATTAGATTCTTTGCTTATTGTTGGCCTGGCTTAAATGATTTGTGTTCTATTATGCCTATCTTAAAGCTACGTAGTCTCAATAGATAATTTTTAACAGGATAAATAAGTGTATTTTATTTTTTTAAGTAGGTAGGCTTATTCGATTTTAGGTGAATTAATTTTATTTTTATATGTTTAATAATATATAACATGTAAATATAATATTTATAGAACATATTTATATATGTCTAGAATTGGGAGGCTTATTTATTTTTATATTATTTTTATACTATTGTATAGTTGTATTTATTTATTTGTTGTTATATCTTCGTGGTGATTATTGTCTTTTTGTGCTGTTGTCTCTTTAAGTATTTTTTCAAAATGAGGGGCGTAATATCAGCTGATCAAATGAAGTTTATCTAAATGGTTAGCTCATAAAATTGTGGTTTTCTGAAGAAGTTCGTACATTGTACGTACGAAAAGCGCTTCATAGTATTTGTGTTTAATAAATTAGTTTAACGGACCTCTGGATTCCCTTCGTGTACTTTCTGCAGTATATCAGTACTGTTCGTGGATTCCATGATTTACCCCAATTTGCAGTCAGCTGCAGACTTGGTCAGACCAAGACTGTGTTTGGACTGACTTCTGGGAAATAAATACCGAACAGGAAAGGGCCTAGTACAGAAACATGTGGTATGTGCCTGGTGACTGACTTCTTGCTAGAGGTGAGTTAACCCACTTTGACAGTATGTCCCATGTTGGTGATCCATTTGGCTACTCACCTTGTGATGTAGGGATTTATGCTGAGAGAGTTTCTGTATAATACCTAAGTAGGCAATTATGTCAAAACCCTTGACCAGGTCAAGTTAGGCAGGATGCCCAGTCTTTCCCTCATCCATGGCCTCTGTGACACTCTCAATGAAATCAACCAGCTTTAACAGACATGATATACCCTTAATGAATACAGTCCAATTTGGTTCCAGAGTTGTGAGATTACCTGTATAATTATTAGTAAGGTCCATGATAATTATTTTCATGGTTTTACTTTGGACACTATTCAGGCTTATGTGCCTATAATTCTCATGCCTCCCCCCCTTGTGCAGAGGGATAACTGTTGCCGTCCACCATTCTGCCGGAACATGTTCTGCCTGGAGGCTGTTGTTAAATAGGGATCTTAGTGGGTCTGCTAGGTTATGTTTGAACTTATTTAAAAGGCAATCTGGGATGTTGCCATGGTCCACTGATGCCATGTTCTTAGCCTTAGACAGGTCAGAGATTACCTGCTCTATTGAGATAATAGGCTGAGGAATGGTGGCAGGTATACTTTCAGTGATGAATGGAGAGAACAGGAGGTTGAAGTTTGATCAGATTCTATCAGCTATCAGGTTGGCTGCTTCTTGTGGTTGAGTAATGATGTTGTCCTCCGCATTCAGCTCTGTTTTTAACTGGATATTTCCCTTAAAATTTCAGATGGAGTTAGAAAATGCTGTGTGACATCACTTCCAAATGCAACATTGTATATGAATCACATGTAACACAGTGGAACTGTTAACAGGGCTGTACAACTCAATCTTTTTCATGTCATTACATCATTTGTATGTCCTACGCCTATATATTTATCAGTGGAAATGTGATATGGACACATTACAACTGTTGTGGATGCAGTTCATATAGAACAGTTAATGACACAATGCTGACAGTCCAAAAATGCTTCTGTGGAGCACCTGAATAATCCTTGTGAACAGCAACACAATTATGCATACGAGTTTCTCAAGGCTGAAAGTGAATCTGAACGTCATGTGTTTCTGTATATTACAGCATTACAACATGTGGATGAACTCAGGTGTATGTGTCCATGTAATCAGTATGGCATAATACTGCTGTGTGTCAGAGAGCATTTCCAGGCACTAGGTATCATACCTCTCAACCTCAAGAAAAAGAAATCTGGAGAAAGCCTTAACTAATGGGGAGACAAAGGCAGAAAAATAAGGACATGTTTTAAATATTGCTTCTATAAACTTAAAAAGTTGCTTGAATAACAACATTTGTGCTAGCATGTATTTTCTAAAGAATATGAAGGCTGAAAGTCAAACATATATTATTATTATTTAGTGGCTTCACTCCTCAGTGATTTGCAAGACAATGACATATGTTATGAGGAATGGACCAACAATATGAGGCAAAGGCCTGGAAATTCTGCAGAAATGTATTTATTTATTTATTTCAGTATGATAACTGGGGAAGTCCACTGGGCCAAGAAGAACCCATTTTCAGTGGATGCCCATGGAGAAAAGCTCCAGTAACAATGACAATTACAATATAAGTAAAAAAGTATTTAACAGTAATAATTAAAACATGCTTATTAAGTAGAGCATGTAAGACATGATGATGGTAAATTATCAAAGTAGGAAGAAAAACACAAGCATGAGTATATAGAGTATCTGTAGTAATTGTAGGATAAATATTCTGTAAGAGAAGTAAAACTTGGTAAGAATGTACAGATGCAGGCATTGTGCATCAATGAAATGTTGGGAGTTCAGAAAGAAGTATTAGAGATGACATTCAGGCATAGGATGTCCCATGCTGGGTTAGTAAGTTAATTAAATAAGAAGAGAATGCTGTTGGTATAAGTTGATAGTAGTTCATAGGTTAGTACTAAGCTAACTGCCCTTTGTGAGCCATTTTAATCCTAGCCAATTATCCCTTGGGAAACTCAAACCCTGCACCTTGTGTTTATAAGGCAAACACTTTAACCATTAGGCCACTAGGCCACCCAAGTGCTGGTAAGCAAATAACTTGTAAGGAAATACTACAAGCACGCAGAAAATTCCACAGGTGAGTAATTTCAAGACAAGAGTAAGTGTTTACATGGAAGTTAAATAGCAGGTAGTGGGATGAGGGAAGGATGCAGTCCTTAAGGTGAGCCATTTCTAGATATGTGTAGGAGTATTTACATGGAAGTAAAATATCAGAGAATGAGATGAGGGTAGAAATGCAGTCCTGCAGGTAATGATATGAGGGTAGAAATGCAGTTTAGTAGTGGTTGTAAAGTTGTGTAAGACAGGAGAAAGGTTAGATGGCAGTATTATGCAGGTTTTAGGAGTTCAAAAGGAGTGTCAAAGGGAGAGGCTAAATGGTTCAAGTAGAGAAAGAGCAGGGACAAGTCCATTAGTCCATTTAGAGGACAGATAGGAGTGTAGGAGGGATTTGAAGTTGGGGAGGTGTGGAGCAGTTCAAAGGGGGGGAGGGGAGTGATTTCTAAAGTCTGGCTAGAGGGTATGAAAGCAGAAAGTGGCCTGGGGGTTGGGAAGGTTTGTAGACTTGTAGGAGGTTCTAGTTTTCAGATCGTAATGGATGGTTTGGAATATAGGGGGTTAAAGTGTTGGAGAGAGCAGTACAGCTGGATGGTCTGAAGATAAATTTGTGGGCTGTGGTGAGTTTTAGGAAATTAAGGTAGTTAGTCAGTTCTAGCCATTGTAGGGATTGGAGGGAGAGGCAGTGATGGGAAGAAGTTTTGGAGTGTGTGGTGAATTTGCTTATTTTATTGTAGCAGGATTGTAGTTTGGACTGTAATCCAAGTTGAATTGTGGTGAGCAGGGGAGCACCACATAAGAGAGAGGGGAGAAGGTAAAAGAAGTCTAGGGCTTTTCTGGTGGAGGGGATAAGGAAGTGATTATGTTGGTACAGGAGACCTTGTTTTTGATGGTTTTTTTATGGTGGTTTGAATATGGATGTCAAATTTTGTGTGCTTATCAATGATGACACCAAGCAGCTTTGTATGTGATACAATTTTAATGGAGGTGTTATCCTGACTTAGTATAGTGAAGGAAGCTTTGTCAATGGTGGTGGATCTAGAGGGGGTGAAGATCATTAGTTTAAGTTTGGTTGCATTTAGTGCAAGGTAGTGGTTGTGCATCCAGGTTTCTGTTTTAGTAAAAGTTGACTGTGTTTTTAACTGTAGGTCGGAGAGGGAGTCAGCAGTGCAGATGATTGTAGAATCATCTGCATACTGAATTAAAGAGGTGTTTGGGGTGGAGTAGTGGTAGTTGATGAATATGTTAAAGAGTAGGGGGTCAAGAACAGATCCCTGGGGAATGCCAGTGGGGGTGGGTAGGAAGGCAGAGATAGAATATTTCCATTTTATAGCTTGATGTCTATTGGAGAGGTAGCTGGAGAACCAGGCTAAGGAAGAGGGAGATAGGTTGAGAGAGGATAATTGAGATAAGAGAATGGGGTGGGAGATGGTGTCAAAAGCTTTGGATGGTCAGGAATAGGGTAGATACTAATTTGCCAGAATCACGGGCATGTTGATGCATTCCAGGAAGGATAGAAGGGCAGTGATTGTGCTGTGGCCAGGATGGAAACTATGTTGACTGGAGGTAAGGAGGTTATTGTGAGTTAGATATGACATCAATTGTGTATGTATACATTTCTCCAGGATTTTTAATAGTGGGGAGAAGATAGCGATGGGACTGAAATTTGTGGTATCATAGTTTTTACCACCTTTGTGGAGTGGAATGATGAATGCATGTTTCCATATAGAAGGGACATGGGATTCTTGGATACACCTGTTAATTAGTATGTAGACTGGCAGGGCTATGCTGTTGGCAGATAGTCTGAGGTAGAAAGAAGGTAGATTGTCTGGGGCAGTACAGCAGGGCTTTAGCTGGAGGAGTAGTTTTTTATTGTGCTTGTTGGGATGGGGTTGAGGTTGAAGATGGGTGAATGCTGTGTGTTGGCAGAAAGGAGGGGGTTGAGGGGAGAGGTAGGAGGGGGTGAGGGAAGGAGGTGGTTAATTTGGCTATGCAGTCCACGAAGTAGGTGTCAAAAGAGGAGGTTGTTTCTAGGTCAGTGAGGTTGGGGTTAGAGCAAGGGTTAACTTTGTTACCATGGTTGAGGAGAGAGGAGATGGTGTTCCAGAACTTTTTTTGGTTGGTGGAGTGCTCAGATTGAAGCTTGGTGTAGTATGATTTGCAATCTCTAGTTATTAGTCTTTTTATGGTATTCCAGAGTTGTTTGAATTCTAACAGGGCATTGGGCAGTTTAGTTTTATAGTATTGTTTCCATTTTTTGTCTCTTTGGAGCATAGTTTGTTTGGTTTCTTTTGATAGGCAGGGACAGATGATGGATTTGACCCTTTTGGTTCTGAGTGGGGCAAGGCTGTTTAGTAGATTCAGGAAGGTTTCATTAAAGTGGCAGATAGCATTATCAAGGGGTAGGGTTTTTAGGGGGGACCAGTCAATTTGGTTTAGACAGTTAGTGAATATTTGTTGGTTGAAATTAGAGAGGTTATAGGTTTGAATGTAGTGATGCTGCTTATGGAGTGGAGATGGGTGGCGGACAGCGAAGGCTGGCAGGTGGTCGCTGATAGGGTCGAGGAGAATACCTGAAGTAGAGATGTGGTTAGGGTGGGATACTAACATCCAGTCGAGGATGGTTCCTGAGTCACCATTTTTGTTAGGCCTAGTAGTAGTTTGAATGACCTGGCTGAAATTGAAGAGGTTGATTGCTTGAGAAGGGGGTTGAGAATTGATATTGGCCCAATTAATATTTATGTCACTGAGGATAAAGGTTTCATTTTTGATATTAGATGAGAACCAGGAGAGGATATCTTCTAGTATTGGTATGTTGTTGTTGCTTGGGGGAATATATATGGCTGCTATGCATATGGATTTATGATTGCTGATTTTTATGTGGGCTATGGTTAATTCTGACATGGAAATTTTTGGAATGGGGTTGGTAAAAAGTGTTACTGTGTAGGAGGAGGAGTAGATGGTTACACTACCTCCTTTTTTACTGAGTCCATCATTGCGGATCATCTGGTAGCTGGGAGGCAATATTTCATTGTCTTTTATGTTAGGTTTAAGCCAAGTTTCTGAGAAGGTACAGTATCAGGCCGATTATGTGAGAGCTAGGCATGGAGGTTGGGTATTTTGTTACATAAGCTTTGTGCATTAATTGTGATGAAGCAAATGGATTTTGGGGTGTTGACATGAGGGGAGGCATGGATGGATGAGGAGTTGCTGCGGCCAGGGTTGGGATGTATATCACCAGACAGAGAGAGGGAGACAAGAATAGTAGGTGTTTTATGTGATCTACAGTAGAATGGAGTTTAATGTATGGGTAGAGGGTGTATTTGTTACAGGGTGAGTGGTGGAGATGGTTGGGTGAGGGTAAGATTGGCTGGAGTGTGTAATATTGTACTTGCTTTTGTGTGTGAGGTGGTGTGGTGTGATTGGTGGGTGGGGAAAGTGATTATTGGATAATGGTGTTATGGGTGGAGTTAGGGATGAATAAATGTAGATGTAGTGGGGACAGGTGGGAATTGGGGGCAGGATAGGGG
The DNA here is from genome assembly GCF_019279795.1 of Protopterus annectens. Lineage (NCBI taxonomy): Eukaryota > Metazoa > Chordata > Ceratodontiformes > Protopteridae > Protopterus > Protopterus annectens. The sequence continues at coordinate 239,571,921 of NC_056729.1, read as the reverse complement.
AGTGGAGTGAGCCCAAAGGGTGAATGGAAAGGGTAGAAATCCCTCTGCAGGAGTGAGTGGAAAAAGTATCAATGAGTGCAGGTAAGGCCAGAACACAGTTGCATGGGTTACAGCAGATATGATTGAAATGTATGGAGTGGACAGGCAGGGAAGGGGTAGTGGCATGAAGGTTTAATTTATTCCAAAAAGTGGAGGAGTTGCAGATTTTAAGAAGGAGCACAGTCAGGTTAGCTATCAGTAGAACTCCTTGAATGGGTTTAGTTGCTAGGCAAGGAGGGGAGTAATGGATCTTTGCTGCCCCCTAGTGGGGAGGCTGTAATGATGCATTAGATTGCCCACAAGACGGAGGATAGGCCCTGTGAGTGTGTTCATGCTATTGGAGGGCGCTAATGCAAGGCTATGTACAGTGAGTTACACAGTAAATGCATTTCGAATGGAGGAGCATAAAAACCTCACAGGAGCTTGCAAGCACTTAGGCAGAGACACGTTTCTCCTGGGGACGACTTGGTCCAAATGAAATGTTCAGTGACACTCTGGGTCTTGCTTGGATTCCTGGGCAGGAGGGAATACAGACCATGCAGGCTGAAAAAAAAAGCACAAGAAGAGGTTCTGTTATTACCTGTGAGTGAGTGTGGAAAAGTAAGAGTATGGAGGGTGTAGAGGGAGAGTGTGGGTGAGTGTAGGTAAGTGAGAGAGGTGAATGGGGTGGAAGATATGAGAGGAAGTGTGACACAAATGGCTGGAATAGTGTGTGCGGTGGACAACGGTAAGGGTATGTAGTAGAAAATAGCAGAAGTGCAGAGCAGACAGCTATAAAAACAACACTTTCAGTACATAATATGCTTCAAAATTCAGTTCAGTTCAAACGTAGCATTTAGCACGGGAGAAAAAAAAGCACTTTGAGTACACAATATGCAGGAGCGGCCCTAGGTCAACTGGTGCCCTAGGCAAACCAGCTCCACGGCACCCCCAACACATTATCTGGTGCCCCCATCCTGGTCTACCTACACCAAATAAATACTGGAAAGCTCCCCCTGCCACACCGGGCGCCAGGGCGTCGGCTTAGTTGGCCTATGCCTAAGGCCGGCCATGACAATATGCTTCAAAACTCCTGACCGACTAAACGTTGCACATGTATCACAACATTAGCAGAGGAGAAATGTTAAAAAGAACAGTATAACTGGCATGCACACAGTTGTATAACACAGCTAGAAACAGTTACATTACGATAGGCTGTTTAAACACCTTACCATCATATATTCCACTCATTTATCAAGAATGCAGCAGTTGAGAGAATGGACAGTTGAGAGGTAAACTGCAGCTGTCACTGTGATGGTTGAATGAGAACTGTGTAGAAGGAAGAAATACTCCACTATCAGAACAAATGCCTTAGTGAGGCAATAATATACCTGTCATCATCTCATGTTTCCAGTCCTCAGGAGACATATTACTACAGCTGTTATGAAAAGAACATGTAATCATATGATAGCAGAAGGCATCAATAGAGTAGCTTAAATTATAGATTGGAATATACTGTTGTAGGGCTACAGTAAATCCACACATTAACACAGCACATGTGGGTGACAACAACAACATCAACATGTGTAATGTTCGTATGGTCATAGGCGATTACTGGACAACGGCCAACAGCCCATGCAAGCCTAGCCATTGCTATCCCATTTAGCCAAAATTGCTATCGCTGGGTGAGGGAAGATAGTAGAAGTATGTGCATATGCGTTTGATTATATTACAGACAGCCTCTGTCCATATGGGATTTGGACACCACCTCCAGAGACTTTCTATATAACCCAGAGACTTCCCATACTCTGCAATAAACTCCCCATTCATGTCAAGCAGAGCACTTCACTAGCCCTCTTTAAGAAAAATCTTGACGAGTGGATGGGTAACAGGAAATTCACCCCGGGGATCACTTCAACAGCCTTGCTTGATAGGAGCACAAGGAACTAACATCCAGAAACAGAATGACTGGGAATATTCTTTGGCTAGGCTTGTGTTGGCTCCAGGGCCATTAGCCTAGTACTCACATATGAACCTATGAGTGAATTAACAATCACACATCCAGCAGTCTGGAGATGGCTTGCAGAGGGTCATGGAGGGGCTCTGCATCACAATGTGTGTATGCATCATAACATCTTCAGTGCTCCACACAAAGGATGATATGTAGATAAAGGGGGAAAAGGGAGATGGATTCAGGGAGTTATGCAAAAGGTTCTACTGAGTGTGAGTCAAATGAAAAGAGATTCAAAACATTGTGCAATAACCGTAATATACCACCAAATAAAACAATAACAAAAAGGAGCACCGACCACTACTCAATGGGATGAACAAACTTTAATATACAAAGCTTTTAAGTAACAAACTCTTCCTCAGTGTAATAAAATACATTTAATCACATTCCCTTATATATATATATATATATATATATATATATGTATATATATATAAATATTTATGTATGTATGTATATATGTGTGTGTGTGTGTGTATATATATATATATATATCTATATATATATATATATATATATATATATATATATACCCACACACACACACACACACACACACACACACACACACACACACACACACACACACACATATGCATATTTATATATACACAAGAATGCCAGCAGACACAATTCATCAATTAAATCATCAATGAAATAATCTAAAGCCACATAACCTGGAAATTAACTATTTAAAAGGACATCTGGTTCATCTGCAAAACTGTTTTATTGCTATTAATAGCATTAAGACATGGTTCACAATCTGCTCTAAAATAATTGATCCATTTATACTTTGCATATTCTGTTAGTGCAACTCACTCCCACATTCATTTTCATATATCATGAATTGGAATATGCTTATGCAATGGACTGCTTTCTATACTCCGTATCTCAGATAAGTGTGAGCATATTCCATTTTTCAAATTGCAACTAATAATGAAGGATATCTGTTTAAATGTAGAGTAATACAAAGAATATATAACAATGAATGTTGGGGTGATGGGGTGATATAGCTGCAAAAACAGAATATACAGAGTATGAATGGATTGATTATTTTAGAGCAGACTGTGAACCAGGTTTTGATGCTATTAATAGTGTTAAACCAGTTTTGAAGATGTAGCAGATATCCTTTTAAAAAAAAAATTCTGGATTATGTAGCTTTAAATTATTTAATTGATTTAATTTATTGCCTCTGCTGGCATTCTTGTAAATATCCATATATCTCTATTTATATCTGTATCTGTATCTATATATCTATATAGATAGATAAGAGAACATGATTAAATGTATTTTATTACACTGAGAAAGAATTTATTACTCGAAAGCTTTGTTAAAACTTTCCTTTTTGTTATTTTTTTATGTTATGATTTATTAGAACCCATTCAGCTGTTTGAACTGTCAATCATGAGCTAATTTACCTCCAACCACACACATATACACACACCACTTGAGTGAGAACAGATTTGAGCATACCTGTGTAGGCATACAAGTTGAATTCCATACAAAGTAACAGTAGCACCACTAAAGATGCCTGACTTTAACAGTGCAAGAGTGCACTTTATACAGATTGACATCATCAGTGTATGCTGGGAAGATGTTGAAAGGATTGTTTGACATAGATGTGGACTCACATCCCATGACATTATCAATGTATGCTGAGAAGAAAATATTGGAAAGATTGTGTGACATAGGGGCTGATAGTTAACACTCGCACCATTGCAGACATCTGGTTTTATCATTGTTTCAGTGCTCTTTATAGAAGATGACATCATCACAATGTCACAGGTAACATACACTATTATGAGACTTTTGAGCAAGGTAAGACTTGAGATATGATTATGTGATTGCAGTTTGAAAAATACATTTAAATACATCCTGCTAACCTGGGTGAAAGAAGCTGTCATGAATACTTGTTGAAGAACTAAGCCATACAAATACCTGTTTCTTGGTCTGTTTAGATGACATACTCACACACACAAACACACACATCCACACACGTGTACAAATGCACAAATGCACACACACACACACACACACACACACACACACACACACACACACACACACACACACACACACACACACACACACACACACACAAACACTTTGGAAAAACTAGTACTGCTGTCCACATTAACAGAACTTTCAAATAATATCGATATGATATGATCATGGATGACAAATGTTGATTGTCAGTATAAACCCATACCAAATCTAGCAATGCAGTTGTGCTCTGTATTTCTGTAGCCTGCTTGACAATTGCCCAAGTACTGATATATTACTTGCAAGTACATTGCTGCAGGGCACACATGAATATCAGAAAGTATGTGTTCAGTCAAGCACATCTGTCCATGCCCATCTCTTGTGCTTATAAATGCCTTTCCAGGTAATGAAAGATAACAGCCTAACAAGGCATGCTAAACACTTCTTTACATAGTGCATTGCAGAGAAACTGCTTTGAGCAGATGATGGGAAAGTCTTAGGACACACATGATTCACATTTCATGACTTCAACTTGAAGTTATGAAGTAGTTTGCAAGATGTGTTATAGGACAAATTGCTGACAGATACTGTGATGTTCATGCAGTAGTCTATATTGGAAATGCAGTGGAGAAGTTTTATGACATTAGTAACTATTGCCACTGCCTTCCATGACATTAAGCACCTAGCAAATGAGGTTCTCTGCAGAAGAAGAAACATTGTAATATTTCATTGTTTACCTTCATTTGTGCAAACAGGCTCAGTGGTGAGGCACAGCCATCAGGTCTCTGGACAGTACTGAGTGTGGAAAATACACTTGTTGCTTAACTTTCTCTGTGGTATGCTGTGTAAGAGCAGTGAGTTCCTGCTTAAAGTACAGGTGAGTCAGTGTTCAAATCCTAATCCGTTCATCCACAAACCATTTATGCACATGGAGTCGGGGTGCCACTTCAACAGTGGTAGATATCTATAGCCAAAATTTACACCACCAGAATCCCAATCATTCTCTCTCTCTCTTTTTCTTTAATGGTGTCAGGTAGGCTTTAGCTATGTAAATCTGATCTGCAGTGCAAATGTGACTTTCAATGACTACACTAAAGTATGAGTCTACTACAAATTTTATTGGTAATGCCTACCTCAATACAGTTGTACAACTAGTAGTTGTTTTGCATGCCTCACTGCAAATCACAAGTTAATTGTGTGCACAGCTTTCTAAATATGATAAGGGGTGGTACATCTTTTGAAATGATAAGTATCACTCAACAGATATGTTAACTATTTCTGTAGGGCAGGATATCCTGAGAAGTGTGTGCAGTATGCTTCTTCACAGTAGGGACAGTTTACACATCACATTAAATAAACATTTCATCCATTATCACCTGAACATGACATAATGGGAGTCCTACAGCAGAGTTTTACAACTTGCACACTACAGGAGCACTGATAAACTATTAAATCAAGGTAACATATTTATATTGTCCATCAACAGAGTCATTTCAGTATGCAGATACCATGAGATAATCTGTACACCCATCAGCCTAAAAGATACACACACATAAGCAGGGGTGGGAGTGAAGGTATGAATTCAAGGAAATATGAACATACAAATAATGTTTGGTGTAATGGAACATTCACAGACATGTTTCTGGTCTGTTCACATTATTAAGTTGCCATGCTCTGTAACATGAATTGACTGACATAGTGGTAAAGAAGGGTTAGGAAAGGACAACAGGCTTATGACAAGCAGAACAGGGTTTTATAAATATGTCATACTTGTTGGGATGGATGCCACTTCAAATACTCATTTTGACCAGTATTCAATATATCTCCATGAAAACTCATAACTAAGGCAAATGTTATGGTGTGGGTGATTAAACATATCATAGACATAACATAACACTAAGAAATGGTGTGATATGCTTCCGGAATCGAACCCTTAACGGTATAGGCAAAATAAAAACACCAATCAAATGATTTATGTCAACATTCCACATAGTAAGTTGCATTTTGTTACATCCAGTAGCCTGAGAACTGTCAGAGTAACTGTTTGAAAGTAGTGCTTTACTGTGCTTTAACTCTGTATTATTATGTTTAAGCAGTATTGCACAGAAATATCCGGATTATTGTGGCTGATGGCAAAAATCTCAACAGGTTTTGACATAGGATGTATAGAGCTATTCACTACCACTTGGGACTAGTGTGTGATGCCAAGCTCTGTGCAAATGCAGAGAACAAAAAGTGAAGGCCTTTTATGAGCTAGTTATGGCCATGTGGTTATGTGTGATTTCATTTCTTGATCAGATTAAAAGTGTGAAAATCAGGTTGATAAGAAAGTGGTGAAATGGGGGAAGGGATAAGCAGAGGGAAGAACAAAGGGGAAGCAATAAAGGAATTTTTCAGGAAAGAATTAGTAAAGAACCATAGATATCCACCTCTTAAACACCATAATGTGAACACGTATAGAAAACTGGATGAATTTTTGACTGTCTCCACAACACAGATGGGTGACAACAATGCAATAATGTTACATAGTCAATTACACCAATTTAAGTATGTTGAGAAGATACATATGTGAAGTGGAGAGCTATGTATTGGACTTTTTTAATTTATTTATTTACTTTTTGTGGGACAGGTACCCATATTTTTTTTTGGATTTCAAGAAGAAATGAATGGGCATAGGAATGTAAGGATCAGGTAGGTAGGGTAGGTGAGGAAGCAGGTGCAAACAAGGCAAACAAGACAGACACATGGATGGTGATGGACACAAACTGTTTGGGGACACCATGATTGGCGATAGGTAGGGAATATTGATGGTACATGCTCATCAAGCATGTGAACAGTGAGAATCTAGTTCTCACCGTCAGAACTGTCAGCATTGTCTCCTACCTTAGTTTTGTTTGAGACTGTTTGAATGGGAATCTGTTACCCATTTTAATGAACAGCCTCTCCAGGCAAATGATGCCGGCACCAAGGCCAATTTTTATGTTATCACACACCATCCCTTACAGCTCCTTGTGGTTGACTTCATCACTGCATCCACCAATACTCCCAGAGTGTACCAATGCATCAGCAGATAGGGCAATGCTGCCTGATGTGGATGGGCCAGGTAGTGCAGAGACTGTGGAGGTACTACTGCCAGGTTACATCTCAGATGTGCTGGGTGTTGGTGGGACAGTTGATGGATGATTGGAAAGATGAGCTACAGTAGTTGGCCTACCTCCATGTGTTGAACTGCATTTAGTTTGTAGGCAGAAAGGTATGACAACAGAATGGTGTGTTTCCATTAAATAAAAAAAAGAGAGAGAGATAAGGGGTGGGGAGAGACAAAAGAAGAAAAGAGATTGATTTATTACAATAAATATACTTTTGCTGTTATATTAGCTAAACAACTTTCACAATACTAAAAATGATTGTGAATTGTTAGAAGTAATCATTGGAATATGCAGATATCTTATATATGCTTTTAAAGATGCTATAGATTAACTTGACAAAGTGACATTAAAGCCAATATTGTTGTAATTCAAATTAAAAAATGACATTTGTTGAATGTGAATGTATAGGTTACTTGTGGGAACTGAACCCACCTAATCTGAATACAGTATTACACTTGACTAATACAATTACCAACAGCTACAAAAGAAAGCATGCATGCTTGCTGTTGCAGTTAAGACATGTCTGCTTAAGTTTCTCCTGATCTATTGTATCCCATTATACTTAATACAATAATGTTCATTTCTGCTGCATACATATCCCTTGTGTCTCTTTCTCCAGTCTTTCAGTGTGTGCCTCCCTGTTTGCTGAAATTTCCTGTGTAGCTGTAAAATACAGACGGACAGAAAAAGAGACATGAAAACATTGTGCATGTCAGTCTTGTATATCTACACCATTTCATATCATTTTAGTTGCTTTATCTGTATACTTATACAACTGTGGGATGTCAGCAGTCCTAATTTCATCCAGCCACTAGTTGAGTTGTGCTTGATTACACCATTTTGGATCAATGTAATGGTGCCTGCATTGCTCCCTGGTGTGTGGAATGCCAGTTACACTGGCGACAGCCTTAGCTAGGCTGTTCTAAGCCTCAGACTTATACTGAGACCCAGTATTGTCCCTGTGCAGCTGCCTATAGCTATAGTGCTTCACAAGGAGTGCAACAAATATTTATGACTTCTCTACACCCCTTCTCTGTGCCCTGAATTTGGCACCATCCTTCCCATTTCCTGCAATGTATGCAAAGGTCCTCCAGCAACAGTATAAATATTTTCCCAACAATTTTTGATATAGCATTTTTATAACCATTGTGCAAACATGCACAACCATGACAACTATATTTGCATGATGGTAGGCAAAGAGAAACATTACCAAACAAAGAGGAAAGGAGTTTATGAAACAGCAATGATAATTTGACATTTGGCATTAATGGCATGTGTGTAGCTGTACCTGGTCACACTTTGTACTCTGCTCAACACTGAAATGCAAATGACTTGGCTTTAAAACATGACTTTGGAGGCATCACTGCAGTCACTTGACACATATTTTGCCTGGACTTACACACTGTTAAAGGTAATTTGTACAGTGTGAGATTGAAACTTAAGCAAAAAAGAATGCATTCATTTTGATAGAGGTATTTTTTACTCACTGCCACAGAAGAAGTGCTTGGTAGGCATGGTCATTGCAGATAAATATAGTCTAAAGAGTGACTGGTGCTATACTTCCATTAACACTGTGTATGACATTATAAGGTCGAGGCTTATGCATTCTCATCTGTGATGCAGTACTAATGTCTGGCAATATACTGGAAATAGATAGACTTGCATTCCTTTAGTAACAAATTTGTGATTTGTGTTACATACCACACGTAACATTCTGTTCCATCGTTATATATGTGCTATGGTAGGGATTTAGGTGATTATCTGTAAACTATTGTGTCCATCACAGATAAACAACTGAAGATTTATTTTTTAACTAATCAGCATTGCATGATAAACCTGTTATCCGCATAATACATATCATACCTACAAAGGTATGTCTACGCTCAATCAACCTGCTATATATGGCTGTTGGTATGTAGTATTACCTTTATAATCACAGTTTTGGGAACAATTACAGTGTGATACCCTAACTAAAAAGTGGGCAATGCTGGATTAGAACCTTGGCATATCTGTGTTCTGAATAAGAACTCACCTGGTGCCACCAAGAAAGCTAGACAGCAGATATTTTCTACACCTAGTATTGTCCAGAGTGCTGACAGCCATGCCTCACTGCTGAGCTTGTTTGTGTGAAGGAAGATGAATCAAATGCAGCTTTCTACATTTTTACTTAAGCAGTAAACCCCATTTGCCCATTGGTAGGCAGCGCACAAATGCAAATGACAATTGTGAACATATATTACTCATGTAAATAGTCATTATGATTCTTCCTTAGTGGAAATACCTACTGTGGAACTTCAACTCCCCTTTACTTATGTTCCCTCTTTCTTAGTTCAATGTATTTATACCTTGTGACACAGAGACATTCAGGTACCAGGTGTAATTTCTGGTGTCATTACCATCCACGTTGCCAACCGCCACACAATGCCACTAATCGTGTTGTGCTTCAAAAGTCAACTGATAGTAAAATTTAAATTTTAGATGGTTAACTGTGTTTGCTCTAAGCCACATACCATGCAAAATGTAAAGCAAAAAAAAAAAAATAGAAAAGATAAAAAAATTAGAAACAATGGTTACACAATTAGATAGCACTGGATTTGAACCATCAGATGCATGCACTTTCAAAATACAGCTAGAGGGGGTTCTTTCTCTTTGCCACAGACACAGTTTTTCAACACTACTCAGATCATCTGCATATAAACAATTAACAGTTCATAGTCAGTATTAACAGTTCATGCAGTTGGTCATTCTCAGTTGGTTGTACATGTGTACATATTTAGTGCAATGAGTGGTCACACAAGCATTTACAAACATGTTTGCAAAAAATGTAGCTCTCTCTTCCCTTTGAATTCTGGTTATTCTTCCCTTATCTCTGCTTTAGTATCAGATGTGCAATCTATCGTGCATTTTCTATCATGTTGATTTCAAGGTGTGATAAAAATACATAGCAGTGAACAATATTTTTCATCAAAGGCAGACGATTTGTACTATAATGGACCAAAAATTATACATGTGGAGTGTTTTGCTTATTTAAAAGCTCACTGAAGCTGGTTATACTCTTTCTAAATGTATCCTTACTGACACATTCATTGCAGGGAAGGGTGTCTGAATTGCTGTTGTGTTTTCCTTCACTCACACTAATCAGTCACATTTGCAAACCATTAGCACCTAACACTGGTGTAGAGGCTACACTATGTTCATGTCTGCTTCAGGAAGTCAGAAGTTTGGTATTCAGCAACTCTAATGAGTTCACACCTCATTTGCATCTTCACCATCTTCACCATGCTCAGAGGGCTGAATCTATACTGTAAAAAGGTAACGGTGTAGCTAAGGAACTTGAAGGTGAGGAGTCTTGTGTATTTGGACAAAAAAAATTGGAATTTCTTTGAAGGAGATTTCTCTGCAGAAAACTCCTTATTTTGTTAAGGCATGTTTTAATTAGTCAAGGACATTTTAGATTTTGTAAACTGTTAGAAATGTATTTATATAGCCAGGAGAAAATTGGAAGTTTTATCTGTATGCACTTCTTATACATCACTGTTGACATAGGCAGTTTTGGCAGTCATTTACATTTCTGAAATAAACAGTACAACTATGTTCTTAATGTTTTCTTTAGCAATTTCATATGGTATTGGAGAGAAATGTAATGTACATGTCACTGACACTGGTGTTATACTTTTCAGATGGCCCAGGACAACCTCCACAGAAGTGTTGGGTACATTGCAAATTGACTGTCATCATAAATGGACTTATTTGCTGTTTAGCAATGGTAATTGTCAATAGTAATCAATGGCATAAATTTTCATTCTTCACTATATGAATGTTGACAGAATGGGTGTTTCTACGGACACAACTTTTTTTGGGTGGGAATGTGTTGGGATGCAACCTACCATTCTGTTTTCTTAAATGAGAAGTGTGTTTATGTGGTTTTCTGTTTAAAATGTCTAGACAGCCTGATAATTTTGTAGAAAAACATTGACACCTCGACCCAATGTGCAAGATGGGAAAAAGGGGTTAAGGATGGATGGATATATACACTACTTATGTGTTATTCCTTCTTTTTACAAATCTGTGTGTGTGTGTGTGTGTGTGTGTGTGTGTGTGTGTGTGTGTGTGTGTGTGTGTGTGTGTGTGTGTGTGTGTGTGTGTGTGTGTGTGTGTGTGTGTGTGTGTGTGTGTGTGTGTGTGTGTGTGTGTGTGTGTGTGTTGGGGGGGGCACCTGCTATTCTGCTGTCTAAAAAAAGAAGTGTGTTTCAAGTGCCTTTCTGGTGACAATGAGTAGAAAGCCTGAGAATTTTGTTGAAAGCATATATGTTACTTATATGGTATTAATAACAGAACAATACTTCCTAAATAGCAGTATAAATAAATATACTGGATAGAAAAAATACTAAAACTGTGTAAAGAGATGAACCACTGTTGATGAATTTTAGCATTGCAAGTTTAATTAATCACTTTCGTCATACAAAGTCTTCTTCAGAAACAATCACAGTTAAGAGATCCAAGTCTTAAATGCATAAGATACACAAATTTAATTTTAAAACCAATTAGCATAATTAAATCCTGAAATTAACCCCTTCATTGAAAAATCAACTCAGTATCACAAAAGCAGTTAATTAAACTTACTACACTAAAATTCTTCTACAGTGTTTTTTGTCTTTACACAGTTTTAATGGTTTTTGTTTCCACTTATGTGGTATTCCTTGGATTGTACAAACATTCATTTTGAAAGTGAGGGGGAGGGGGAGCCACTAAACATTGTGTTGAACTAAATGAAAAGTGTGTTTCAAGTGATTTATGTTGAAAAGGGGACACAGACTGATTATTTTTATAACAAATGCATTACTTATGTGATATTACTCTGTTTTATTCTTCTCTGTTTTATGCCACATAGGATTATGGCACGCAATGAGGTCATCATCCTGGCTCTGTGGTAGCATGGAGCCTTCCTGCCTGAGAGAGGTCAGGGGGATATGGCTACCAGAAAGGAGGTTTGGAACCAGTTACTTGTCTATGTGAATGCAATTGGAGGTCATTGCCACAATTATGAACAGGTGCAGCATCAGGACAGTGATATGCTTTTATCAGCTCAGAGGAGGGCAGCTGAAGTTGCTGAGAACAGCTGGCTTTGGGGGTGGTTCATCTACCAAGCCATCACTGATACAAAATGTTTAGTTCTTGTTTACTGTCAGAGATTCCAAAAGCTCAGGGGAGCCTGCACACCATGTGCTTAATGTCAGAGCTAATATGACCAGGAGGCCAAGCGTGTCCCAGGAGCAGCTTCCAGAAAAGATTACATATGGCAACATTATATTGGCTTGTAGACTAAAACATAATTTGGCTAATACTGCTTGTGATATATGTTTTTTCTATATATATTTATTGATAGGTCAGTTATACAAGACACTTTTTCAGTAGATATGGATGTGGATAGATGTCTCAGACAAATATCACTTAGAGATATTTCTTATAGGGTATATTGGTGATTGTGTATTTATTGTCCCTGTATTATTCCCATTGTGATTATAAATTACTGTCCTTTCATGGTTTCATTTCTTCCAGGGCCATACTCCTTGCAAAGTGTTGAGACATCTGCATATGGCAAGAAAATGTTTTGTTTTTGTTCTTCCTAAGCATTATTTCGCTATACATTATATGTATGTGTGAGACATGTGTAAACAGTGTCTGTATTGCTGTAGCATTTGCAATTGTGCAAACAGTGTTACTTTTTCTTCAGATATTTTGGGTTTATGTTTATGGGAGTAGTGATGTTGTTCCTGTGCTTTTTGATTATTATCACAGGTGATCCTGACAGTGAAATTGTAGAACTCCTATCACCTGATGCTGGCATAGTGCTAGGCTCACATGATGATAATGGCCAAATGGAGGCACAGTCAGAGGGAGCAGAGGTTGAATCTGATGCTGAGGTTGTGACTCTCACAAGGCACTCATTCTGTCAACATTCATATAGTAAATATGGAAAAGTTATGTCATTGATTACTGCATGACAATTATCATTGCTAAATAGTACAGAAGTCCATTTATGACTGCCAGTCAATTTCCACTGCGCACATCACTCATGTGGATGCTGTCCTTGGCCATCTGAAAAATGTAACACCAGTGTCAGTGACATGTACTTTACATTTATTTCCAATACCATAGGAAATTGCAAAAGCAAATGTTAAGAAAAGTAGTTGTGATGAAAGTAGAACCCGTCTATCTCACAAATGTAAATGCCTGACAAAACTGTCTATGCCAAAAGCGAAGTATAAGAAGTGTGTACAGATTAAATTTTATTTTTCTTCTGGCTATATAAATATATGTGTAACAATTTACAAAATCTAAAATGTCCTTGAATAACAGAAGCATACCTTAGCAAAATACATCACTTTTCTGCAGATGAATCACCTTCAAAAATACCAGTCTTCACTTTTGTCATAATACGCATGTCTCCTCACCATCAAGTTCCCTAGTTACACAGTTACCTTTTTGTAATGCAGATTCAGGCCTCTGAGCACCAAGAAGATGAGCATGAGGTATGATCTCATTTGAATTGCTGAATTCTAAACTTTTCACTTCATGTAGCAAATGTAAGCATAGTGTACGCTCTACACCACTGTTAGGCGCTAATGGCTTGCAACTGTGAATGATTAGTGGGTGTGAAGAAAAACACAATAATTCAGACAACCTTCCCAGTAGTGGATGCGTCAGTGAGGATACACTTACAAAGTGCATAACCAACTAACTTCAGTGAATATTTAAATAAAGAAAAATCACCCCACATGTATAATTTCATGTCTATAATAGCACAGATGTCCTGTCTTTGCTGAAAATCGTTGTTCACTGTTATGCATTGTTATCACACCTTGAAAGAAAAATGATAAAAAAATGCTCTATAGACTGCATGTCTTATATTAAAGCTGAGATAATGGAAGAATTACCAGAATGCATCGAAATGACAGAGCTGCATTTCTACAAACATATTCATAAATTCTTGCGTGATCACTCATTGCACTAAATATGTTAGCCATACATGTACAACAAACTGGGAATGTCCAATTGTATGAACTGTTAATACTGGATATGAAATGTGCATTGCTCGTACGTACATGATTTGAGTAGTGTTGCAAAGTTGTGCCTGTGGCAAAGTATTATAATGTAAAATATCATAACATTTCTGTATGTCAGAACTTATAACAGATGATATAACACTGCTTTAATACAGGGCATAAGTCTGTCTGGATTTCTGTTCCTTTCAATTTCACTGTCATTTAATGAAAAAAGAGAAATATTTGAATCATTAATTTTTTCATCATTAATTCCAATATTCTCATTAATATTTGAAATATTAAATATAACTTTTTATCTAAGAGTATGTCATTGCAGGGAACATAAGTAAGTATAACATTCAAATCCAACTTAAAAAATGAAGGGGATATTTCAGAAATCTTAAAGTGCATGAAATGTGTAATCATCTTATAAGGGATAACTATATCCTTACCATTCTCATTCAGAACAAACACATTTGAAAGACAATATTGAACTATTTACAATCAGTTTAAGTCACTATTTTTTTATTTTAAATGCAGACCAATAGCCTAGTATTCATCTATTATGTGTGTAGCAGAATACATACTTTTATCTAAAACCTCAGCAGCATGCCTTTCAAGAGTCTTAAAAAGCTTCACCTACATGAGACCCAGTCTAAATAATAAAATACTGTCACATGACAACAAAAATCAACTAAGCATTTAAAAATCAAATAGTAATGCACTCATCTCAAAGTTAAACACTAAAAACTAAACTTGACATTTTTAATATAAAACATTAGACAGTGAAATGGCATCATTTCAAACAGCTAACATTTCTATTATGTTATTATTGTTGTTATAGAAATAACCTGGCCTAATAAAGTGTGTATTCAGATCATGTTGTGGTTTCTATATATAACTCAAAGCAATTATCTGAACTCCTGGTTTCTGAATTACTACATACATAAACTTAATACAGTCTTAATTATGCATATTTTCTAACCATATACATGCAAATAGGAACTGACCTTCATTTGTCACCTAATAAATTATGGGGTTCTTTTAACACAATTAACAGTAATGATTTCCTCACCAATAGATGTTCATCTCGACAGGATATATATAAAAAATGCATGTGATTAACTTTGGTGATTTAATAATTAAGATGTTATCCTTGATAGTGATCTCTTCTACTGCCTTTGCCAATCCAGACTACTAGGACATTTTCTTTTTGATCATATTTTGAGAAAAGAAAAAATGTCTCCTGTTTAATACATCAGCATTGTTCCCAAGGTATGATTATGAAACATGCTTCTGATAATCCGACTCTGTTATCTGTACCCAGCTTCCATGCCCGTCTCTGTGTAGTTAGTGTCCCCAAGCACTAGTGACAACGATTTGCAAGTCTCCAAACCTCTCTGTCATCTAACAGGATCTTCTGCTTTTATCAGATTGCCATCATAGATGTTAAAATCAGGAATATATTCAAACTAGACAAAATATAGTATTAAATATATGTAATTTTATGAGGTATATTTCAACTAATATGAAACATTTTCATGTTGTCCTGTTGTTGGTCTTTGGTCTAGTTTGATCTTTCCAAGTCATAATATTTTATTCATTCCCAGAACTATAAACTTATTAAGTGGGTTTGCCTGTTAGAGGACTGACAAGAGCTGAACTGCATGATTTACATGTTCTAGGAGGCTAGTGATGAATTCACTTTGTCTGACATAACAAACCAAAGTACAAGCAGCCATAAGGTTGCCATACAGGTTAAGTATTGCTAGTGGGCTGCATAAATATATAAGAAACACTAGAGGAGGAAGAAATAATTTTCAGCACTCGCAGGTATTTGTCAGGCTTACAGTTTTAAACTGAAGAAAATATGTACAAAATCAGTAACATATCTCAGATGTATCACAATAATTGTGGGAAACAGCTTAATATTATGAATCCAGTTTCAGATTTAATGTATTATTTGTTTTTTAACTACACCCTCTCATTACTGAATTCACATTCCTTTTGTTTAAAATTGACCATGACATTCTCTATAATTACTTGTTTTGAAAGATGCAGAAACTCTAAACAACAAGTTGAGACACATTAGAATTAATCAGCCTTGTGGAATGTGCTGCACAATTATCTGGAAATAGTATTTCAGCAAAACTAAGGAGAGGAAAGAGAAAGGGCTGAGAGCTATGAATATTAGGTTTTCTAAATTACTTAATTTTAAATATTACTATAAAACCAGAACTTTTCATTTAATTTTATTTTCTAAACACTATATTCAAAACATGTTTCATAATAGCAAGCCAGGTTTTCTTTCAGCTTCTTATACTTTAAAATTCATATATGAAAACATTATGTGAAACAGGCTAATTACAGTTTGCATGTAAATCTAAAATGCAATACCCCTGAAAATAACATCAAAAGTGCTTATCCAGATTGATACACACTGAAAGGATGGCCTAAGTGGACAACAAGAAATCCTGAATTAAATTGTTAAATAACATGAGACAGGACAAAAGTAGCATTGGCTACCATTACACACAGCTGAATTCTCCCTGCTTGCTTTTAACTTATATTTGTTGGAAGGATTAGCCTACTGGATTAAACTTGCATATTTTCACATGAAATAAATGCTGCAAATGAATCCAAATCCTTGCAAATGTCTGAAATAATGTATTGACTTTGACATTTGCAGTTTTCATAAAAAACATGCATTTGAAGTCATTTGATAACTCTACCAATGAGTTTTATAACATGCTTGGTCGGTAATGTTTAAGGTTTTGAGGGCTGGATTAAATAAAAACAGGTAGAGAAACATTACTATTCCAAGGACAAATAATGCATTGATGATAATAATTAGCAAAAAACATATGTTTCTGCATAGGAAGAAGTGCTGAGAGATGAAGTATGATGCGAATGGAGAGTAACAGAACTGTGTTTAATTTTAAGTAGTGCAACAAAAGAAGTTAAGAGTGAACTAGGAAAATCAATTAGTGAGGCAATGCTATTAATGATGCATGGGAAAAGTAGGGATAACATAAACAAAGAGAAAAATTACATATAAGGAAAAGAAGTAAGACCAGTGTGCCAGTTTCCATCATGTAAATGTATTTTGTGCTACAGGCTACTGTACGAATAATATGAAAGATTATACACATGCACAAAAAACATATTACAAAGGAATGGCAGTAACTACAATGTGCAATGCAAAGCAAGAAATATAACTTTAAGAAGTGAAAATCTAGTAAATATAAACTCAGTTGATTCTATTTCTGTAATTCATAGATCGTATGTCTTGTAAGCAGCAAGCATTTGTGTCAGAATTATCCACTCTTAGAATAATATTGGCTAGAAATGATTTGTGGCCCCATATTGTGCTGAGGTACAGGACAGATTTACTTATGCAAATGACTGCATAATGACATGCAGAAAAATGAGATCCTGCGAATGTGTGAATGTATGTATGCCAAATGACTGCAGGTACAATTCAAAGTCAGGCACAGTGATTTCATCCTTACCTATAGCAGGAATGCACATAGTTGCAGCAGCTATCATGTAGCAGCATTCTATAACTGTTCACACTGCCACTACTCATGTGCAGGAGGTGCCACACAGTGTTAACATAAATGACACATGTCCGTTGACAATACAGTTTCACAGATCAAGAGAATATTGATAATTGTAGAGTTAATTGAAAGATTTTAGGGTTAGGCATTAAGGTTAGGGTCATCACCCATTACTAAAGACGGCAGGGTGGCAGAGCTCTACCCACTGCACCACCTTAGAAATGAGTACAAACCCTAACCCTACACCTTAACATCCCATAACACTGTCACTACAAAAGACAGACTCAGGCACACAGGCATTCACATACACACACAAACAGCACATCTGTCTCCTATCCTAAGCCTTATCCTCAAAAACACAAACTCACACACAAACACACAAAACCCATCCTTCACTCAACCCTGACCCTAACCCTAACTGACATACACACACCCACTCTGTCACTCCCCAACACCACTTACCTATATCGATGTTCTATACCATCTACATATCCACCATTCAGCTATCTATATTGTCGACATTAAATTCCAATCCTGCATTTGTCAACCCTTTCAAAACCCACCACTGCAAAGTACTTACTGACCTTCAATGGCTCGAATTCCCACAATTACTTAACTACAAACAGCTTACATGTGCTTTTAATATCCTAAACAATCCAAACAAAACTCCATCACTAAAACATCTACTAACCCACTACTTTTCTAATCATTCTCTTAGATATTCTAATAAACCTCTCCTTAACATCACCATTGCCAACAATACGGCTGGCAAAGCCCTATACTCCTATAAAATAGCTAAATACTGGAACACTCTCCCCTCTAGCATAACCAATACATCCACAAATTCCCACTTCAAATCACTACTCAAAGCACATCTTAGAAAAACCTGGATCTGCCCAGGTATCACCTAACTATCCACCTTTTATCCACTGGCACTCCTCTCCATGTTTCTGTAACACAGCCATTTTTCTGTCATGCAAACCAGATTAAAGGATGTATGGTACTATGCTAGCCTTTATTAATAATGAATTCTACTACTGTTTGCTCATTGTATTATATAAAGTGTAATGAGTATCTGTTAGCAAGAATTGTATTCTTTTCACTTATTTGTAACACTGGAGCTTTTCTCCCAGGGCCTCCACTGAAAATGGACCTGTTCCAGTTGGACTATCCTGGTTAACAAATGTAAAATAAAAAATAAAATAAAAATTTGGTCAAATGCAGGGGAACCATGTGGACATACATAGGACACAGCAGGCATCTAACAAACTGTACTGGTAATACATTCTAATGTGCTTGCACAGATAACAAGTTATAAAGGGGCAACATAAAAACAGACAGGCAGTGAGATTAAAACAAGAAAACAATGGGAGAACACCACAGAGAATAGAAGACAAAAGGATAATTTTAAGATCTGTCAAATAAAATATATAGTAAACAGAGAAAAGCACAGAGAGGAAAGTGGTAAAGGAAAACAGATGTACACTAACAAACAATTGAAGAGAGCATATCATGGTGTATACCACCTTCTCTGTAATGTTATGAAGTGTGCAGCAGGCATGTTAGCAGTATAGTATAACAGAGGTGGAAAACAACAGAGAAAACAGGTGTCAGGGATGTACATGCAAAAAATGCACAGTAGACAAACAAGCTGTAATGTGAAAGTCCTGTAAATGGAATGTAGGTGCACATGCACATCTCTCAGCCCACATCAATATACAAAATAAGAGCAAGTTGTCTTGTTTATTGTGTCACAATATCAGAAAAGCTGTAAGATGTTAGCATCTAAAAACGTGTGATACATAGTACTGTACAGGTGTAAACTGCAGCAAAGCATATAGGAATTCCCAATATTATTCTAGCATGTCCAAAGGTCAGTTGTCAATCTCCTCTCCGGTCCAGCTGGTGAATCTGGGAATCTTGAGGCAATGTTATAACTGCCTCATGTACACAGACAACCCTCTCCTCCTCCCACATAACACAAATACTTGTGAGAGATGCAGCTATTTAGCCAAACTGGAGGCTGAGCTCTCTCAACTCAGGACTGGCAAGACCAGACAGGAGGAGAAGGCAACTACACACACCACAAAACCAGCCTCACATAATGCTACCACACCACTGAATCAAACACATAAACACACAAAGACATACTCGGAGGCTCTGAGTAAAAATTTACCTAAGCAGCAGAGGCCTCCAAAGCAGACACCCAAACAACTGCTACCTCAAGACACCCCACAAGCAACACATAAACCACAAAAGCAGTGTGCAAAGCAGTCACAGCCCTTAAGGCCAAATACAACACCAAACATACTTGTCATAGGTGACTCCATAGTCAGACACACTGACGTCCCACTCACCAGGCTGAACAAGGAGAGGGTCACAGTAAGCTGCCTATCGGGCGCTAGAATCCTCCACATAACACAAGCACTCTGGTCACTCCACGGCAAGTACAAATATGACACAGTCATTGTCCATGCTGGTGTGAACGACCTGAGACGTACCTCCCTGGACTACATGAAAAGAGACATAGAGGAGCTCTCTGATTATGTAGCCCAGGCAGGTATGACCCTGACCCTGAGCAGTATCCTTCCTTCACCAAGAATGATGCCACAATATAGAGACAAGATGATCAGCTTTAACAATTGGCTTAATGTCTGGTGTCATTCAAAGGGGATCCAGTGTCTGTCTGCCTGGGATGACATGCTTGACAAGCCATGCTGCTTCAAGGGACGGCTTGCACCTGTCACCCTGAGATTCCGGATATTGGCTAAGGCTCTTGCCACCCCATAGTGCCTTTTTAGGCAAGGCTCAAATTCTAAACCTACCACCCTAGAAAACAAAATGGGAAGAAACTGAGGGTAATGCTGCTCAATGCCAGAAGTCTAAATCTCAAAATGCATGCACTCGAGGCCCTTCTCAGTATGGAGAACATCAATGTCTGTGCTGTAACTGAAACCTGGTTCAAGGCTCCTGAGAGCACCCCGGCACTATTAGGTTTTACCTCATATCATGCGTTCCGGCCCCAAAACCCGGACCACACCACAAAAGGAGGGGGTGCATCCATATTCATAAAGGATACCCACACCTCCAGGTTGGTGGCAACGCACGAAGCTTCGGAAACCATCCAGGTGCAACTAACCATAGGCAAAACTGCTCTACAAATTGTAGCATGCTACAGGCCACCCTCTCAAACTCAGGAACCCCACACAGCCTTCCTGAAGACACTGGAGGGTATAAATGTATCTCCAAACACCATCATATTGGGTGACTTCAACTACCCGAATATAGACTGGGAACATTAGTCAAGCCCTAACTTTCTAGCCCAACGGTTCCTGGAGTTCATAAATTCAAATGCCATGGAACAGCTAGTCACTGGTGCCACGAGAGGAGAAAATATACTAGATCTCATTATCACAAACATGGGGACACAATGCTCCACACCGGAAGTATTTCCCTCATTGGTGAGATCTGATCATAAACTAATCTCACTGGAAATCCACATCCCGCCCCCACCCCAAACAAAAAAGACCACAGTGAAGAACTTCTCTAAAGCAAACTTCACACTACTCAAGACTGGTGTGGTATCCTTCAAGGCCCCTGAGCCAGTGGAAACCACAACCCAAGCTGTGGAAGCCCTTACAAATGCCTTCTGTGAACACCTCCCGGACTGCATGGATCAGGCAATCCCAAATAAAACCAAGACTCTTTCCACAAAGGGCAAACGTCCAGTCTGGTGGACCCCAGCCATTAACAAACTTTACAATAAGAGGAGAAAGCTATTACATGATAGAACAAAATCCATAAAAGGGAAGTCACCCCTGATCATTATCAGTAAAAAAATACGAGCACTCATAAAATCAACTAAGGCCAATTTTGAGAGAAAAATTGCCATGGATTCAAAGGACAATCATAAGGCCTTTTTCAGCTATGTTAGGAACCTGGGTGGAAACTCCCAGATATGCTCAGAATTAGTCCAAAATGATACAAAAATCACTGAACCCACAGACATTGCCAACATACTGGCAGACAGGTTCAGTGCAAACTTCACCCCCCTCTCCCCCCCTAAAGGAGAGATAACTATCCCAGCAGAGTGTAGCCTCCCAGACATCTCAAATGTGCAGGTGAGAGCTGCTCTTTCTAAAGTTAAAAACACAGCATCAATGGGACTAGATGGTGTCCCCAGCTGTGTGCTACACGAGCTAAATGAGGAATTAAACCCGCACATAAGGCAGCTGTTTAATCTCAGCCTTACCACAGGATACGTGCCCAAGGAGTGGCGTACGGCAACTGTGGTCCCACTCCACAAAGGCGGTGCCTCTACGGACCCTGGTAATTACCGCCCCATAAGCTTAACAAGTCTAGTCTGCAAAGCTATGGAGAGGATCATAATGGAGCTCATAAACAAACATATAGGGGACTTGCAGACATTGGACCCGACCCAGTTTGGCTTCGTCAAGGGCAGATCATGCCTTTTGAACTTGGTCGACTTCTTGAAACAGTCACCAAGGCCATTGATGAGGGAAAGGCAGTCCATACAGCCTACCTTGACCTTGCAAAGCCTTTTGACACAATACCCCACTCGGGTATTGTAGAAAAACTTACCAGCTTAAATGTAAACCCATATGTCACAAGATGGGTTGCAAACTGGCTTAAGGACAGAACCCACAGGGTTAGAGTTGCTGGCGCTATGTCAGACTCCAAGCCGGTCACAAGTGGTGTCCCACAGGGCTCGGTCCTTGGCCCCTATTGTGAGGCAACTACTTCTCAGAAGTACAGGCCAACATGGGAGGACTTTGGCTGACAAAGTTTGCAGACGACTGCAAACTGGGCCATAGTGGAAAGTGCATCGGACACGGATATCCTTCAGAAGGGACTCACGGAAACAGATAGCTGGTGCCAGAGCCATGGCCTGAAGTTAAACGCCAAAAATGTATAATCATACCCTTCGGGAAAAACAAGGTAACCCCAAGCTACCATATAGGTGGCAATCCACTAAGCACAGAAGAGGTTATCAGGGACCTGGGGACCCAGGTTGACAGTGGCCTTTCTTTTGACACTCACGTTGCTAAAGTGGTTAGAAAGACCTTCTACATTGCCCACCTGATCATGAAGGGATTCACATCCAGATCTAGTGAGGTCATTGTTCCCCTGTACTCTTCACTTATCAGACCAATGATCGAGTACAATGCCCCATTCGGGATGTATCGCACCCGACATCTGCAGCAATTGAAGAGACCCCAAAAGTTCCTCACCAAAAGGATAAAGGGACTCCAAAATCTGTCATATGCTGCCAGATTGAAGAAACTCCAGCTCTATTCAGTTGCATACCGTCTGCTCAGAGGTGACATGTGCCTGACATACAAGGCCATGTCCAACCCGGAATTAATGGACATGCTCCACCTCAAAAAATCCAAATCCACCATAACCACTAGAGCAAGCGACTTAAACCTTAGCACGGATATAAATAGGACATGCTGGAGGGATAGATTTATCACTCAGAGACTCCCTATGCTGTGGAATAAAATCCCGGTCCATGTGAGGCAGAGCACCTCGCTGGCTCTGTTCAAGAGAAATCTTGACCTGTGGATGGGAGATTGTAGGTTTATCCCGGGAATCATCTCTGTGTCACTGCTGGACAGAGGCACAACAAACTAATGGGCACAGTATTTTTTCATATAAGGGGTGGCGTAAGCCACAAAAATTTGGGCTAGGCTTATAAATGCCTTAGGGCAGATAGCCTAGTATAAACCTATGAACCTATGAACCTATGGCTCTAATTATTCTTCTGCTACTACAAAATCAAATATTTTGCAAGATACTGTAACATCTGTGTAATGCCAGACCATGGATAACACTGAAAAAGTAAGAACAGCACAAAAGTATAAAATATAGGTACTTATTCTGAGAATGTGTCAACCTCTGTGTTTTGCCCTTTCCTGTTAGACCCTACTGGTATTTATGAGGTGCTTTCAATAACAAGGTGATGTATGCTGTGGCGAGTCAATCAGTACATGTTAAGCATTTATTGTAAATCAGTATCATCCTTGTCATCTTCAATGGATGTTTGACCAGAATATTCACGATCACCCACTGAGTCCATTCTTGCCATGCACCAAGCTAATCCAGCTACTGAGGCCATGCATCTAGACTGCCAGCTGTCCATATGGTCTGGGTGAAGGTAACATCAGAAAGCTGCCAAGTAGCCGGTTTCATTATACACTGTAGAAAAACATGCCATATCCATGTGTCAGTTTTCCTGGTCACTACTCTTGAGCTGTCTGCCATGACAGTAACACTTAAAATGTATTGTCACACTTTCTGTAGCAAATATCTAATAAACCATTAATATTAGAAGTAATCTTTATAAATTATCACATTTTACAGTGCTAAATGGAAAAAAGATTGTTAGTTTTTGTAGTTAATTTTGTTAATAAGGATGGCTAAGCATTTTCTTGAAAATGAAAAGTCCTGACATGATACCACGAAAGACTGAAGCCACAGTATCTCACTTCTTACATTAATGTATAACATACTCTTTTTCAGTGCTAAATAAAACATGGGTGTCTGATATCCTACTATGACAAGTCAGCTATGTCTCAGAGGTGGAAAACCCTATGTAAGTAAATAGTTGCTCCTGAAAAGAAATACTGTGGTTTTCATTAAACAAAATGTGTACAATGCATTTAATCATGGCCAAGTAGCTAAGCTGACATTTTTGTTGGAGTGGTCATAAAGAAAAGTTTAATACAATGGTGAAACTAATGCATTAAATAATATCTCTTAATCCTTCTTGGGATTCAAAAATGGCATGCCTGTGATTGTTGTCAGGCCAACAGCATTTACTATGTATGGATGATGAGCACAGAAGCCTGTTAATAATGCATGCAACCAGATTAGTGTGTGCGACAGTGAGCTGTCTTCACATCTACAATAGGGACACATGGAAAGCTTGGACTAGACTGAATTGTAGACAAACAGTATGACCTCCAGACAATATGAGTAGATGTTATAAATATTGACCTTGCATGGGCATCTAGGTTAGTCACTGTGAAGCTCCCTACAAAAATGGCAATGCTAATAATGTTGTAACTCAAGGCAACAGATATGCAGAGAAATGTCTTAAGGAAGGAAGTAAAGTAAAGCTGCCCAATGGTGGAGGATAAATTAAATATACCAACTCCAAGATCGCACTACAGTGGGGAAAAGTTAATTTCCAATCCCCCCTGCAGAAATGTAGTAAAAAGTGTGTTTGGTAGTTTGGTGTCATTATATGTAAAGGGATGTTATTTTCATGTGATTTGTACTGCTAGATATTAAGAAATTCAATGTTATGGGTTTTAGATGTTTTGGGTTTTAGATGTTCTGGTCTTAGTGTTATGAAATTAGATGTTATAGGCTTTAGATGTTTTGAAGGGGACCTATATATATATATATATATATATATATATATATATATATATATATATATATATATATATATATATATATATATATATATATATATATATATATATATATATATATATATATATATATATATACACATATAGATACACACACACACACACACACACACACACACACACATACACATACACACACACACACATATAGATATATACATATAGATTGTAGATATAGATAGTACCAAAAGTGTAAAAAACACAATGGCATACATGCTTGGAGATGACAGGTAGACCTAAACCTTAAGAATTCATTACAGCAACCAGTTAAGTCTAGTCTAAACAAAACTGACAATGACCCAAGCTTTGCATTTCCATATAGTGCAGAATCTGTTACAACCATGCTTGAATACTGGGAATTTTAGGAAACGATATATATTAAAAGAATGCTGCCAATAGTCTATGCTTGTGAGAAATCCCATCAATATAGCTATGTTAAAGGTCATATTGGAATGAAGCAAACACTCAGATTTTTTTTTTACAAGGACCTCCAAGATTTCAGAGGACAGAACATAATCTTCAGATGTCTAATCTGAATGTGAAGTGCAGATGAGAAAATGAACTACACAAATAAATTCAGTAAAGCATATTTACTAGACATGCATGAACAGATTGAAGAACTGGAGATTATGGAAGAACAGAGTTATCAATGACTGAAGAAAAGTCAGATTGTTTCGGAGATACCCTGACATTAACTTAGAAATACAGTTACTGAAATGCATTACAATTAAACAGTTACCTGGAAAGAAAAAAAAAATGTGAACAAAATTCAATTCCGTTTTTCTTTCAGTGAAGATATAAGGTGTATATAAGGCTCAGTGTTCAAAATTCCACATTTTCTACACTATTTCTCATTAGTGAAAGAATGGATCTAATTCAAGTGCTTAATACTTTGCCTGCTCACATTCAAACAGTTTGTCATGGCCTATATTTGTTACTTTCCCTGTTTTGTTTTGCCTTATTATAGACACACACACACACACACACACACACACACACACACACACACACACACACACACACACATATATATATATATATATATATATATATATATATATATATATATATATATATGTGTGTGTGTGCGTGTGTATGTAAAAGGGCTACATGGTGAAGACCCCACGTCTAGCACCCAGTGCATGAGAATCTGCTCAGATTCAAGTAGATGATGTGCAAAATACTAGAAGCACACACTGCTACAATAGACTCAAAAATAAATTCCTTTGGCTGAAGATGAGCCTCTTTCCAAAATACTTATGTGTTTCCAAATGCAAAGTCTTAAAGGAAACCTCATGTCTTCACTTCTGCTGGAGCATTTCTTTAGTAAATAATAATCCTGCTTGTTAACCAGGTAAGCCCACTGGACACACTGTCCCTTCTTAATTTCTGGCTAAGTCACTTGCTCAAGGTCACATAATAAGTAAGGGCTGGGAGGGTGGCCTAATGGTTAAGGTGGTTGCATTACAAGCACAAGGTGCAGGGTTTGAGTCTCCCAAGGGATAATTGGCTAGGCTTAAAATGGCTTGCAAGGGCAGTTAGCTTAGTACTAATCTATGAACCTATGAACCTAAACATAGGTTTAGAGACTAAAGCCCTGTGTCATAGGAACTGCAGCTCACAACCTTAACCTCTACTCCAACTGATGGGCCATGTAATGTGTCATGGTTTGCCAGTTACTACAAATGGTTTAGCCAAATACATTTATTATACCTTTATTTCAAAGTTCATATGGTAAAGTCTGATAACTCACACTGGCAGTGTCAACATTGCTAATGTTGGAGACCTTACACACATTCTCTGCATAAGATGTGAAGTTTAAGGAAAGGTTAGATATCTGATCTCACCAGCGTTTATTGCCTGACATCCGGTTACTGTGAACCCCACCCTGCCTACAGTGGAGTCACCACCACAGACTCCATCTGTCAATCACACTGCTTCTGATGTGTATCCATGCGACATCGGGCAGAGGTGTGTTGTGGGCATCACAGTCATAAGCCTAACTCTTATCCCATCTTGACTACAACATTTAGCATCAATCCGCATATTTGCAGGTCAGTGGTCCAAGTACATGCAGTTGCTACACAGACCATGATAGGGTTGTTGAGACTGGTGCATAGTCTGCATATAACATGCAACAAATGCATACCTAAGGGATGACCTTCAGTGCCTGCAGAGTGACATGGAGTATAGAGATAGGGAGCAGATGGTCCTGTTCAGATCTTTGGCAGCCTACATAGCATCCATGGCTGCCTCTCTCCATTTTTGCCTCTGGTGGCAATGTTGGCTATTATCATGGGAAACTCTGTTGGTGAAGGGGATGGTCACATGCCATCCATGCAAAAATGATGCACACTTTTAGACACTGCATTGTTGCCATCTATGGCCAGAGTAGCAGTAATGAATGCATCAGTTTGATTCTGTTTTCTCTGTAACATGTCTCATTGTAATGGACTGGACACTGCCTTTTTGCCATTGCCATGGTGTTTTATATTTATTTTATTATTTATTTTATTTTACATTTGTTTACCAGGATAGTCAAATTACAAAGATAACATTTAAAAAATATAAAATATAAAAAAGTATAAAAGCAACATTTACAACAAAGAATAAAAAACAAAGTGAGTATGTACAATGGTTCGTGGTGTTCCCTGATAGGGATACACAATTCACATGGTCAGGCAAAATTAAAGGCAGGAGACATTAGATAGCATACAGTGCTTGGTGAAATAGTTACCAGTTTGATATTTAGAGATTCTCCTTTCAGTATTTAACTTAATCAGGATTGGTACACCGGCAGAGCCATTTCATTTTGAGATACTGTTTGAGATTATTTTTGAATAGACCTATGATGGATTGTATGGTTATATGGTTTGGCAACGAATTCCAGGTTTTGCCAACAAAGTTGGCAAACAGGGATTCACCAACAGCATTGTTAGCTTTGTGGGTGTAGATGAGTAGTTTGTTGACTGATTGCAGGGATCTCAAGTTGCTATAGGGTTTAATGATATTTATGAGTGAGGGGCTATGCTCAGGGTGGTACACAATTTTGTGTGCTATTTTGAGTTGATTGAATTGAATTAGACTGGGCAGTTCTAGCCACTCTAGTTGTTTCAGGTTCTGGTAGTGGTGGGGTCTGTAAGTGGAACCAGTGGCAAATCTGGCAATATGGTTGTAGCTATAGGAGAGTTTACCTAATTCCGATTTGTTGAGGTTTGAGAGTACCGGCGAGGCATGTAGTAGGTTCATAGGTTCATAGGTTCATAGGTTCATACTAGGCTATCTGCCCTAGGGAATTTATAAGCCTAGCCAGAATGTGTTTGGCTTTCGCCACCCATTTTAAATTTATTTTGCTATGCCCTTTTTCGAGGTTAGTATACTATGCCTCTGTCTAACAGTGACACAGAAGTGATACCCAGGGTAAACCTACGATCTCCCATCCACTCATCAAGATTCCTCTTGAAGAGAGTCAATGAGGGACTCTGCCTAACCTGGACTGGGATTTTATTCCAGAGTGAAGGGAGCCTCTGAGTTATGAATCTGTCCCTCCAGCATGTCCTATTTATTTTAGTGCTGAGGTTCAAGTCTCTCGAGCGCGTAGCTCGATGGGATTTGGATTTTCTGAGGTGCAGCATGTCCATTAATTCCGGGTTGGACATGGCTTTATACGTCAGGCACAGATCTCCTCTGAACAGGCGGTATGCCACTGAGTAGAGCTGGAGTTTCTTTAACCGGGCAGCATATGGCATCTGTTTGAGCCCTTTGATCCTCTTGGTGAGGTACTTTTGGGGTCTTTCCAGTTGCTGCAGGTGTCTGGTAAGGTACATCCCAAAAGGGGCATTGTACTCAATTATGGGCCTGATGAGGGATGAGTAAAGAGGCACGATGACCTCCCTGATCTAGATGTGAATCCCTTCATGATTAGGTGGGCTATATAAAATGTTTTTCTAACCACTTTGGCCACGTGGTTGTCAAATGAGAGATTGCTATCAACTTGGGTCCCCAGGTCCCTAATTACTTCTTCTGTACTTAATGGATTTCCACCTATGTGGTAATTTGTGGGCACTTTGTTTTGCCAAAGGGGATGACTATACACTTTTTGGCATTTAGCTTGAGGCCATGGCTCTGGCACCAGTTGTCTGTTTCTATGAGGCCCTTTTGTAGGATGCTTGTGTCGGCTGGAGAGTCGATTATGGCCCAGTTTGCAGTCATCTGCGAACTTGGTCAGCCACAGTCCTTCCGTGTTGGCCTGTACCTCCGAGAAATATATACCGAACAAGAGAGGTCCCAGGACTGAGCCTTGTGGGACACCACTTGTAACTGGTTTGGAGTCTGACATGGCTCCAGCAATTCTAACCATGTGGGTTCTGTCCTTGAGCCAGTTTGCAATCCATCTAGTGACATAGGGGTTTATATTTAAGCTGGTGAGCTTATCTATAATGCCCGAGTGGGGTATTGTATCGAAGGCTTTTGCGAGGTCCAGGTAGGCTGTGTGGACCACCTTCCCTCGTCAATGGCCTTGGTGACTGTTTCAAAGAAATCAACCAGGTTTAAGAGGCAGGATCTGCCCTTAACAAATCCGAACTGGGTAGGATCCAGTGTTTGTAGGTCCCCAATATCTTTATTTATGAGGTCCATGATGATCCTTTCCATAGCTTTGCAGACCAAGCTAGTCAGGCTTATGGGGCGATAGTTTCCAGGATCCGTTGAGGCACCACCTTTATGGAGAGGGACCACTGTTGCTGTATGCCACTCTTTGGGCACATATCCTGTAGTAAGGCTGAGATTGAACAGTAGTTTTATGTTTGGGTTTAGCTCTTCTTTGAGTTCATGTAGGACGCAGCTCAGGACACCATCTGGTCCCATTGATGCTGTGTTTTTTGCTTTGGAGAGGGCAGCTCTTACCTGAGCATCTGAGATGTCAGGGGGGCAGCACTCTGCTGGGATAGATATTTGCCCTTTGGTGGTGAGGTGAGTTTGCGCTGAACCTGTCAGCTAGGATGTTGGCAATGTCTGTGGGTTCGGTGTATTTTTTGTCATTTTGGACTAATTCTGAGCATATCTGGGAATTCCCACCCAGGTTCCTAACATAACTAAAGAAAGCCTTGTGATTATCCTTAGTGTCCTGTGCAATTTTTTTCTCGAAGCTGGCCTTAGACAATTTTATGTGTGCCCGTAGTTTTTTGCTAATACTGATCAGTGATGCCTTCCCTTTTTGGGATTTTGCTTTATCATTTAGTAGCTTCCTCCTTCTATTGTATAGTTTGTTTATGGCTGGGGTCCACCAGACAGGACATCTGCCTTTGAAGGATTGGGTCTTGGTTTTATTTGGGATCGCATGATCCATGCATTCCTGAAGGTGTTCATAGAATGCATTTATAAAGGATTCTGCGGTCTGGGCTGTATTTTTCACAGGCCCGGGGGCTTTGAAGGATTCCACCTCAGATTTGAGGAGTGTAAAATTTGCTTTAGAGAAGTTTTTCACTGTGGTTTTCTGGGCAAGGGGTGGGGTCGGGATGTGAATATCCAGTGAGATTAGTTTATGGTCTGATCTTACCAGTGAGGGATACACTTCTGGTCTGGAGCATAGAGTCCCCATGTTGGTGATGATCAGGTCCAGTATGTTTTACCCTCTTGTGGGAGTGGTAACAAGTTGTTCCATAGCATTTGAGTTTATAAATTCTAGGAACCTTTGGGCTAGGGTGTTGGAGCTAGAGTAATGCTCCCAGTCTATGTTTGGGTAGTTGAAGTCGCCCAATATAATGGTGTTTGGAGAGACCTTCATATTTTCCAGTGTTCTCAGGAAGGCCGAGTGGGGTTCCTGGTTTTGGGAGGGTGGTCTGTAGCAGGCTATAAACTGGAAGGCAGTTTTACCCACTGCTAGTTGCACATGGATAGTCTCTGATGCTTCGTGCTTTGCCACCAACCTGGAGGTGTGGGTATCTTTGATGAATATCGATACTCCCCCTCCTTTTGTGGTTCGGTCCAAGTTTTGGGGCCGAAAAGCATGGTATGAGGTATAACCTGGTAGTGCTGGGGTGCTCTCGGGAGCCCTGAACCAGGTTTCTGTTACTGCACAGATATCGATGTTCTCCATGTAAAGGAGAGTTTCGAGTGCGTGCATCTTGAGGTTTAGACTTCTGGCGTTGAGTAGCATTACTCTTAGTTTCTTATCCCTTGTGATACCTATGGAGGTGGGTTTGTCTTTTGAGCCTTCCCTAAAAAAGGCACTATGGGGGTAGCAAGAGCCTTTGCCAATATCCGAAAGCCCAGGGGTGACAGGTGCAAGCCGTCCCTAGCGAAGAATCGTGGCTTGTCGAGCATATCATCCCAAGCTAACAGGCATTGGATCCCCTTTGAGTGACACCAGTACTTAAGCCAATTGTTGAAATTGATCATCTTGTCTTCATATTGTGGCATCATTCTTGGTGAGGGTAAGATGCTACTCAAGGTCAGGGTCATACCAGCCTGGGCTACATGCTCAGAGAGCTCCTTTATGTCTCTTTTCATGTAGTCCAGGGAGGTACGTCTCAGGTCATTCACACCAGCATGGACAATGACTGAGTCATATTTGTACTTGCCTTGGAGTGACCTGAGTGCTTGTGTTATGTGGCAGATCCTAGCACCCGACAGGCTGCTCACCGTGACCCTCTCCTTGTTCAGCCTGGTGAGCAGGACGTCAGTGTGCCTGACGATAGAGTCACCTATTACAAGTGTATCAGGTGTGTTGTTTAGTCTTAAGGGCTGTGACTGTTTGGCACACTGGCTTTGTGAGATATGTGTTGCACGTGTTTTGTTTTGGGGTAGCGGCTGCTTGGGTGTCTGCTTTGGAGGTCTCTGCTGCTTCGGCAGATCTTTATTTAGAGCCTCCGAGTATGTTTTTGTGTGATTATGTGTTTGGTTTGCTGTCGTGGTAGGTCTATGTGAGACTGGAATTGTAGTGAGTATGGTTTCCTTCTCCTCCTGACTGGTTATGCCAGTACTGAGTTGAGAGAGCTTAGCCTCCAGTTTGGCTATGTGGTTGCATCTCTCACATGTGTTGGAATTTGTTGGGAGGATGAGAGGGTTGTCTGTGTACATGAGGCAGTTGTAACATTGCCTCAAGATTCCCAGATTCACCAGCTGGACCGGAGAGGAGATTGACAACTGACCTTTGGACATGCTAGAATAATATTGGGAATTCCTTAATAATTGAAAACCAGGGCCAGTGGGGAGTGAGGGTGTAGTGCTTTTAATTTTTAGTGCTGACTTATATAATTGCTTTAGTGAGCAAGTGCCAGGTAACTTAAGTGCAATGTGTTACAGGTAACTTAAATGCAAAAACGACAAACAGTAACTTTCTTTCAAGTGAAACAAGGAAATAAGTACAGTAAGCAATGCAGATATCACTAGTGAGCCACAGAAGCTGAGAAGCCGCGTATTAGGTGGAATTAGCGTTCCAGGAAATAACAAGCAAACAAACAACAAGCATATAAACAAAGCTATATTCAGCAGGCCTGGATCTAGTCTATGCTACAGCAAACAAGGTGTACCAATTTCAGTAAGATACAGTTCAAATATTCAGGCACTATAAACCTTTAACCAGAAATTCCCAGCTCAGAAGGGCAGAGTCCAGCCTCTTCTCCCACAAGAGTGCAGACCACAAACCTTCTTAATGTAAAATAACTGGCCTGAAGCCCAAGTGCCTAAACCAGAACTAATACACGTTAAGAATAACAGACACTGGGCTCTCAATCAGCAGTTCCCAACTTAGAAGGATGAAAGCTACCTGTCCTGCCACCACAGTGCATGCCACAAACCTTCCTAATGTAAAACAACTGGTCTGAAGCCCAAGTGCTTAATCCAAAAGACTTAGAATGACAGCTAAACTTTAATCAAGTTACTACCAAGCAGTAATAAATACAATTGAATACTTTAGAGAATGCCTGGATTAGTGCTCAAGTTACACAAACAAAGCTAGATCCAGCAGGCCCGAATCCAGTCTATGCCACAGCAAACAAGGCACCAACTTCAGTAAGAAGCAGTTCAGATATGCATGCACTATAAGCCTTCAATCAGAAATTCCCAGCTCAGAAGGGCAGAGTCCAGCCTCTCCTCCCACAAGAGTGCAGACCACGAACCCTCTTAATGTAAAATAACTGGCCTGAAAGCCTAAGTGCTTAAACCAGAATTAATACACTTTTAGAATAACAGACACTGAGCCCTCAATCAGCAGTTCCCAACCTAGAAGGATGTAAGCTACCTGTTCTGCCACTACAGTGCAGACCACAAACCCTCTCAGTGCAAAACAACTGGTCCGAAGCCCAAGTGTTTAAACCAGAAGGCCTAGAATGAGTTACACCAAGCAGTAATAAATACAATTGAGTACTTTTAAGATGATGCAAAAGTTAAAAAAAGTAGGTAGAAACACAAGTACAGTAAAAGCAGATTCAATTTTTTTTTTTTCTGAACAAGTGCTGAGATCAAAGAAACAGATTTGAGTGCTGAAACTAGAAAACTGGCTAGTTATAGGGAAAAAAAAACTAAGCTAGAAGGCTTCCCTCCAACACAGATGGGCTTGGGGGCTCAAAAGCCTACAAATAGTCTATACCACTTAACAGGAAAGGCAGGAAACAAGCTTAATTTTTTTTTTCTGTTTCTCAGATGCTCTCTTTGTACACAGTAGGAGTGCCTGAAATCAGAATATGATCTCACTGCACTCAGTTGAGTGAGCAAATGAGATGGGCCCAGAAGGAGTATCCAAACACAAATTTACAAGCGGGGCGGGTAGCTGCAAGGCCACTAAGATTAACACCAAAACAAAAACAGGGAGGGTGGGTGGGACAAACTGAAGAGCAGAGTGAAAAGTTCCAGTTCAGCTAAATATTCTTTCCACACAGTTAAAATCAATTTAAATACTGTATTTTTTTGAAAAAAAGCAGCTAAAGGTACTTAAAATCTCTTATACGTCCAGTTGAATATAACAAGTTGTTAGCCGGCCAAAGCTGAGGTTTTTAAGCAGAAAATATTTCACACTGTACCACTTAAATAGGCAAGGACAGGAAATCAAAGAATGTGACTACCCCCACACCTGTAATTACTAGCAAATAACAAAATTCAGCAAACACTGACTAACTACCAGTTCAGCTAATATTTCTTCCACACTGAAGAGCAGAGTGAAAAGTTCCAGTTCAGCTAAATATTCTTTCCACACAGTTAAAATCAATTTAAATACTGTATTTTTTGAAAAAAAAAGCAGATAAAGGTAGTTAAATTCTCTTATACGTCCAGTTGAATATAACAAGTTGTTAGCCGGCCAAAGCTGAGGTTTTTAAGCAGAAAATATTTCACACTGTACCACTTAAATAGGCAAGGACAGGAAATCAAAGAATGTGACTACCCCCACACCTGTAATTACTAGCAAATAACAAAATTCAGCAAACACTGACTAACTACCAGTTCAGCTAATATTTCTTCCACACTGAAGAGCAGAGTGAAAAGTTCCAGTTCAGCTAAATATTCTTTCCACACAGTTAAAATCAATTTAAATACTGTATTTTTTGGGAAAAAAAGCAGATAAAGGTACTTAAATTCTCTTATACGTCCAGTTGAATATAACAAGTTGTTAGCCGGCCAAAGCTGAGGTTTTAAGCAGAAAATATTTCACACTGTACCACTTAAATAGGCAAGGACAGGAAATCAAAGAATGTGACTACCCCACACCTGTAATTACTAGCAAAT
Organism: Protopterus annectens; assembly: GCF_019279795.1. Lineage (NCBI taxonomy): Eukaryota > Metazoa > Chordata > Ceratodontiformes > Protopteridae > Protopterus > Protopterus annectens. Next base: position 239,536,971 of record NC_056729.1, on the reverse strand, counting down.
AACAAAATTCAGCAAACACTGACTAACTACCAGTTCAGCTAATATTTCTTCCACACTGAAGAGCAGAGTGAAAAGTTCCAGTTCAGCTAAATATTCTTTCCACACAGTTAAAATCAATTTAAATACTGTATTTTTTTGAAAAAAAGCAGATAAAGGTACTTAAATTCTCTTATACGTCCAGTTGAATATAACAAGTTGTTAGCCGGACAAAGCTGAGGTTTTTAAGCAGAAAATATTTCACACTGTACCACTTAAATAGGCAAGGACATGAAATCAAAGAATGTGACTACCCCCACACCTGTAATTACCAGCAAATAACAAAATTCAGCAAACACTGACTAACTACCAGTTCAGCTAATATTTCTTCCACACTGAAGAGCAGAGTGAAAAGTTCCAGTTCAGCTAAATATTATTTCCACACAGTTAAAATCAATTTAAATACTGTATTTTTTGGAAAAAAAAAGCAGATAAAGGTACTTAAATTCTCTTATACGTCCAGTTGAATATAACAAGTTGTTAGCCGGCCAAAGCTGAGGTTTTTAAGCAGAAAATATTTCACACTGTACCACTTAAATAGGCAAGGACAGGAAATCAAAGAATGTGACTACCCCCACACCTGTAATTACTAGCAAATAACAGCATTCAGCAAACACTGACTAACTACCAGTTCAGCTAATATTTCTTCCACACTGAAGAGCAGAGTGAAAAGTTCCAGTTCAGCTAAATATTCTTTCCACACAGTTAAAATCAATTTAAATACTGTATTTTTTGGGAAAAAAAAGCAGCTAAAGGTACTTAAATTCTCTTATACGTCCAGTTGAATATAACAAGTTGTTAGCCGGCCAAAGCTGAGGTTTTTAAGCAGAAAATATTTCACACTGTACCACTTAAATAGGCAAGGACAGGAAATCAAAGAATGTGACTACCCCCACACCTGTAATTACTAGCAAATAACAAAATTCAGCAAACACTGACTAACTACCAGTTCAGCTAATATTTCTTCCACACTGAAGAGCAGAGTGAAAAGTTCCAGTTCAGCTAAATATTCTTTCCACACAGTTAAAATCAATTTAAATACTGTATTTTTTTGAAAAAAAGCAGATAAAGGTACTTAAATTCTCTTATACGTCCAGTTGAATATAACAAGTTGTTAGCCGGCCAAAGCTGAGGTTTTTAAGCAGAAAATATTTCACACTGTACCACTTAAATAGGCAAGGACAGGAAATCAAAGAATGTGACTACCCCCACACCTGTAATTACTAGCAAATAACAAAATTCAGCAAACACTGACTACCAGTTCAGCTAATATTTCTTCCACACTGAAGAGCAGAGTGAAAAGTTCCAGTTCAGCTAAATATTCTTTCCACACAGTTAAAATCAATTTAAATACTGTATTTTATTGAAAAAAAAACAGATAAAGGTACTTAAATTCTCTTATACGTCCAGTTGAATATAACAAGTTGTAGTAGAGTAAAGAGTAGGTGTGACTGGGCGATTGTAGTCCTAGCCAGTGGGGTTAAAAATGTTTTGTTTCTATACAGTGGCCCAAGCTTCTTATTGATGGTCTGTATGGTTTTGTTGACCTGTAGGTCAAATTTAAGATTGTTGTCTATGATAATCCATAGAAGTTTAGTGTGTTGATCTGGGAAGATAGTGGTACCATTGTTTGATGTGACAGAGAAAGAAAGTGTGTCAGATTTGCTGGTGGGGGTGAAGAGTAGAAGTTTAGTTTTATTGGGGTTCAGCAGTAGGCTTTGGTTGGTGAGCCAGTTTTCAATAGTGTTGAATGTATTTTGGGTTAGGGCTTGCAGTTCCGATGGCTAGGTAGCTGAGTAGATCAGAGTGGAATCATCTGCATATTGAATACTAGTAGCTTTAGGGATAGCAGTATGAAGGCTGTTGATAAAAATAGAGAAGAGTAGTGGACCCATTATGGAGCCTTGAGGGACACCAAGTGTGAGAGGTAGCTGGCTGGAGAGTTTGCCCTGCCATAATACTGCCTGTTCTTTACCAGTCAGGTAGGACTGGAACCACTGGATTGTGTGCTTATTGAGGAAAATAGATTTGAGGGAGATAATGAGAAGTTCATGGCTGACCATTTCGAAGGGTTTTGATAGGTCAAGAAAGAGGGCGGAGGATAGCCTATTGTTATTCCTGTTTTGGTTTATGGTGTTAGTAAAGGAAAGGAGGGCTGAGGTCATGCTGTGATTTGGCCTGAAGCCATGCTGGGAGTTAGATAGTAAGTTATTCTGTGTAAGGTATTGCATTAGTTGCCTGTGTACACATTTCTCCATTATTTTGGCTAGGGAGGAAAGAATGGCAATGGGTCTATAGTTGGATATGTCTATAGAACTTCCACCTTTGTGGAGTGGGATGACGTGGGATATTTTCCAGAGTGAGGGGATAGCAGTTTCGGATAAGGTTCTGTTGACTAGGATAGATATGGGATATACAATGGCATCTGCCCCATTTGTAGGTATTCTGCAAGGAGAAGGTCAGCAGTGAGGGTGGTAGGTTTTTGTTTTTTTATAAGTGTTTTGATAAACTAGTGGATACTGAGTGGAAGCTAAATTGGGAGTGATTGATGGGTTGGTAAGAGGAGTGATTTAGTTTTGTGGGGGTTAATTGATTTGCTAGGGATTATATTGTTTCAGTGAAAAAGTTATTATAAGTGGTGGCTATGGTCTCAGGGGAGCTTTGGGTGTGGTTAGCTGGGGTTGGGGTGGTAGAATGACTTGGATGTAGAAGTTGATTTAGGCCTGCCCAGAACTTTTGAGGGTGGTTTTGGTGTTTTTGTAAGAGATTTTGGTAAAAAGCTTATTTGTCTAGTAAAACAGTTTTTTTTAGTATCATTCCTGAGTTGACAATATTTTAAATGGTCAAGTGGGTGTTTAGTTGATCTCCAGCTGGCCCAGGCTTTGTTCCTAGTTTTGATTTTAGATTTGGTATCCTCTGTGACCCATGGGGCTATATTTGATCTAGATTTTATTGTACTTGCTGGAGCATGGGAATCAAGGATGCTTAGGAATTTAGTGTTGAAGTAAGCTATAGCCTCTTCTAGTTGTAGATTTTTTTAGTTTTGCCCACTCGACTGCTTTTAGTTCATTTAGGTAAATAGGAGCATCAAGGCAGCTGTGGTGGTGCAGCAGTTAGCGTTGTTACCTCACAGCAAGAGATTCTCCAGTTCGATTCTGGGCTGGGGTGCCTTCTGTGTGGATTCTGCATGTCCTCCCTGTGGTCACGTGGGTTTCCTCTGTGTGCTCCAGTTACATCCCAAAGGCATGCTGTAGGTGGATTGCACACTCTAAATTGGCCCTAGGTGTGAGGGCATGCATGCGTGTGCCTTCTGTGGAAGGTTGGGCGCCAGGCTGACAACTTGACACTGTAAAACTCCACTGCCAATTTTGAGCAGACTGGTGATCTGCTGTTTCTAAGTGTTTTATATTTGGCCTGGTGGGGGTTTCCTACCTTATGTTTTATGATATAGGTTAGTAGATGGTCACTAAGTTCATCAGGGAGAGTGCCAGCTGTGTATTGTTGGGGTTGGTTATTAACTATGATCCAGTCTAGGATGCTTTCCCTGTTGGTCGGTTTGTTTATCCTGGTGCAAGAGGTTATGGTCTGTTTAAACCCAGATAGGTTTATTGGGGTGTGGGGGGGGGGGTCAGAGGAGCAGGGGTACCAGTCAGTGTTGAAGTCACCAAGAACTATTGTTTCTTGGGGGATGAGTAGTGGATAACCAGTGAAGGATATCCTCCAGAGTACTTAAGTTGTCGCCTGTCGGAATATAAGCACAGACGATGTTCAAGCATTTGTTATGATTGATCTGTAGTTTGGTTATGAGGAGTTCTGTATTATTGAATTGGGGTGGTTGAATAGCTTCTCTATTAACAGTTAGAGTATTTTTGTATAAGACTGCTATCCCACCTCCTTTCTTTGTAATGTGGTCTAACCTGTGAATATTGTATCCAGGAGGTAATATCTCATTGTCGGTAGTATTACGTTTTAGCCAGGTTTCCGTAAGGCACATAATGTCTGGGGAGTGGGTTGCTAGGAGGGTGTGTAGGTTGTGAATCTTATTGCTAATACTTCTAATATTCAGGTGAAATGATAGGAGGGAACTAGTGGAAGTAGAAAGTGGTAGCATGACTGTGGGGGGTTTGGTAGGGGAGTGAGGGTTATTGGGTGTGGGTGGGCCAGAGGATGGGTTGGGATGAATGTCTCCATGTATTATAAGGTTATAGTGATAGGATACTCTTAGCTTTAGGAGTTTATTTATAAGTTTTATATAGTCTTTGTCTTTAGGTTTAAGTTTTGTGGCTCTACAGGGGTGATATTTTGTTGATGGTGGTAGATTTGGTGTGTTGGGGATGATAAAGTGATTGGTTTTATGTGTGAAGTTGTAGGTGGCTGTTTGACCATTTGGATAGTGAATACTATGGTTAAGTTTTTGTTCATAAGCAGTAAGATGGTAAAATAGAAATAATATAAGCAGTAGGGCAATTAGTATTTTTTTACTTGTCTGCATTTTGTTACAGGATGGGCCAATTTTGATAGTTGATTGCCCTTACAGGGTGTGGATGTATGGGATAGAGGAAATGGGTCAAGGGGGGAGGGCTGTTCAGAGATGCACGAGGCTCTGATTGGTTCTTAGCTAGCGGGGGAGTTGTCAGTTTAGTTTAAATTTAGCAGTAGTGGGGGCAGGTGGGAATTGGGGGCAGGGATGGGAGCAGAGCGAGCCCAAGCATAGTGAGGGTGAGTGGAGTGGAGCTAACACTGACTCCAAGTATTTCCCAGGCTTTGGTATGTATGGATACAGGGAAATATCTCAACACAGGCTAGAGTCCAGCATGTAATAGACATACATTTGCTGAAACTAACAGGCAGTCTATTAAGAAATGGGAGGGGGGTTCCTTGCTGGCAAGCTACTTTACAGCATACCAACTTGCTAGAGAGTACAGTAGATAATGCCTTAAATAATTGTATTGTAAATTGTAAAAACTAAGCCAACATGCTTTGCAGCTAAGGGGATACTGCAAGGTAAGAGAACAGATCTGTGTGATGAGCGAGTTTTGTTGCAACGACTGTGCCTTGCATGGTTGCTCACAGCAGCCTTCATGCCAAAGACTAATTACCTGACTCATCATCTCCTACTGTAACATGTCCCTCAGGCAGTATTGCAATGTTTCCAGATTGTTGTATCTACATGTATACAAACACAGTATATAGCATGAGGTACACTATGGATATTTGGATATAGCTTTCAGTGCACCACTACATGTATTCATTTAGTAAGACCACTATTTTAGGAGTTCAGACCCACATTTTACAAAGTTCCATGTCTGTGAATGTGCAGATTTGTAACCATCAAAAGTGTGAACTGTGGGCTGAAGATGGTGGCCATTATCCTTGTTTCTCATACATATCAAGAATCACTACAAAACACAGTGATGGATATCATTATATTTTGCCTGCTGCCTTCCTGAATGCAAACCATCCACACTGGCCTATATACCAGAAATATATACCCCTACTAACTAGATGGCCATGTGCAAAGTCACCCCCCATAAACACTGGTAGAGGAAGAATGTGTACCATATGGTGAAATCATGGGAAATGCCTGTATCACACAGAGACACATTATATATTACACCCTGTGTATTGCACAACATATAGCACCTCATGTAGTGGAAATCCTTCTAGTTGATGTACAGGGTGCTGTTTGGAGCAGTGGCAGCTTGGATGTCAATGCGTATGGACTTAGTGGCTCCCAGGACTTGAGAAAAATATGTTATGTTATAAAATGCCCACATGCTATTGGTTCTTTCCTCTGCTGTCAGTTGAAACCATACAGACTGCTCTGCTGTCTGCGCCTTCATATCTAGGCAGTTGTGTAGGATCTGTGAGAATGATGCCAATGACATTTCTAGCATGTCCCCCATCAGATATTGAAAGTTGCATATAACAAAGATACTTAATCACCACAAATACCTTCCTAACCACAGGGATTGGCATTCAGCACATCTCCATTATTTTTTTGTATGTACACATGCCTAATAACTCCTGTATGGCTTCCTTATCCACATTGTGGGAGTCACTAATGTCATGATGGTGGAGGTGATGGCATAATAGGTGACTAACATGTCTACACTACAGAGGGTGATAATGCACTGCAACGTGGGTGTGGACACTGTTTCTGTAAAAGGTCACAGCCACCTGCTGTCCAGCTACAACTGCTGCTATCTTGAATATTGTATCAATATTCTGACAACTGCACATCAAAGAGGCCATGCTCTCAGAATGGGTGAATGTAATAATGTCTAGCACTAACTTTGTACATTTCAGAATCACTCTGCCATGCTTCATGCCATCATTTGCATATACCATGAGACTCATTTACTCAAAATTATATAGTCATCTCAATAGCACGCATGACAAGTTACTTATCCCATAGCACAGCCATGATACTTGTGTACCTGAGTCACCTCATCTCTGTTCATCAATGGTGTTTTCACTATTTCATGTAATAGTATGGATTAAAATGCTTCTGACTACACCCTGTGCTGACTCCTGTAATTTTATGATTGCTGATGTTTTCATTTTTACCTTTTTTTGTTAATTCCATAGAACATTGGGAATGTTTGTGTTTAATGAACGTTTTTGCTGCTTTACTCTCTGAGGCTAATTAATACTAGCCACTTTGAGCCACAACATGTGTTATTAGGAAACAGACAATAATAGTCATAAATGTATGGATTACATATATCTTTTTAAATTAGTTTTATCTGATATATATGGATGTCAAATCAAAAATGCACATCTAAAGGGGAGTAAACAACTATCATAAACACATAGTATCTGTATTCTGTAATGTGGAAGTGGTTTAAGAAGAAGACAAAGTAATTTGACAAATTCTAAATCACAGTAGATAACACTCTGAAGAGGCCGTTCTGCATAACTCTGCATATTCTTTGAATCTTTAAGTAGAATATTTATTAGTTTCTAAAAATGCAGAGTGTTAATTATGCTGGATTGGTTATCCAGCTTTGTGCTGCTTTGATACATGACATGCTTATGTTCTTTGAAAACTGGATATGAGCAATCAATGCTGTTATATTTCATTGAAACACACATCCCATTAATATGGAGTGTAAATGTGTTCTAAAAGAAATATATTTGGAAACTGTCCTTTGTTTTCATTTTAAGTACTTTTAGAAAATTATATACAGAATGGTTTGCTTAAACATGCAGTGCAAACTGTATAAAGGCATTTGATTTAAATCTGCCATACTGTTTCCATGTGACTTGGTAATACAGTTTTCTTCTAATGCACTACTTTCTAATATAGTAAACTGTGTATTCTGTCATTATTCTAATTAATTTACTGTTAGATCTTTACTACAAACCAGATGCTCAGGCAGATGTTAAAGGATATTTAAGAAAAACTGACATTATATTTGCTTTAGAAATGCTCTTAATCAGCATGCATTCTTATTCTAAACACTTACTGCAGTGTTGTAACTCAGTTTTTTTCCAAATGTCCCTTGATTTAAAGTTAAATGTGCCTGATTTAAATCAGTTGAATATGCACTTCATAAAACTGCATATGTTTATTTTGAAAATATTAAAGTGAATGAATAAAGTTAAAGTTCTGTTTGAGAAATGACATTTTTTTATGAGCTGTGTAACACTAATCACACAATTTTGTATACAGCTGATGTGATGAAAAATGTAACATTTCAGTACATAAAATATGAAATATAGTCAATCCATCAGTCTGAATAACAGCAGTATGATCTATTTCAAAAACATCCTTTCCAGGTTCATGCTTTTGACTTTTCTGATATCGTTTACATTGAATTTACAGGAAGCAATATTTATTATCAGCTGCTGAAAACACAGATAAAACAGGTTTAATACAAAAAGCTACAAAGTAAGAATGAAGTGGTGAAGCAAAAGAGGCAGTCACATATACGGAAATGAAAGCTTTGAAGAATGCAACATTGCCACAAGAGGTAACTGGGGAGAAAAAAAACAGGATTATGAGTCAGTTGTTTTTAAAGAAAAATGATTAAAATGCTCCAGTGAAATATGAAGGGAGAGAAATTTCTGACAAAGACAAAAAATGCTTGATTTTATAGAGAGAAGTGCACATTCACATACTAGGGTAAACAGGATAATCAATTAAAGATCACTGAAACTTGACAAAAAGAATACCTTCCTATATGCTGTGACCTTAGAGTGCAAAAAGTATAATAGCAAAAAGGCCATTTCAGTTATGTTCATAATGCTATGTTCCACAGATCATTCCTCAGCTACATTTATGCCATGTAAGTGATTGACTGGCATGTATTAGGTATGGGACCATGTACATAGCTCACTAATGGTAAAAATGTACAAAAGGGTACAAAATGACAAGAGTAAAGCTTTGTGTGTGTGTGTCTGTCTGTTTACCTCTATGTATGTGAATTTAAGCCTACATGTGCCTATGTATGTCACTCTCTGGCTTTAAAGTATTTTATAAAATTAGGCAAGAGATAAGAAATTCAAAGGCATGGTTGTTCACGCTTTCACTATAAGAACCTTATAGACTGACTTTACTCAAACAACATTTATATTCTAGCCATAGGTAGATGGAAGTAAACAAAAAGATACAGATACAAATATAGATTTAAATATGAATACAGATAGATACATATTGTCTATTTATATTCTAGTATTGTATCCACCTATATCTGCACTAATTCTCTCTCTCTCTCTGTATATAGATATCTATATCTATCTATATCAATATATATACAGATAGAGAGAGAGAGAGAAATATATATATATATATATATATATATATATATATATATATATATATATATATTTATACAGAGAGAGATATACATGTATATATATATATATATATATATATATATATATATATATATATATATATATATATATATATATATATTCTATGTCTTTTTATCACTATATATATATATATATAAAAATCAAACACGAAGGAGGCCAACCATGGATACGGATATACCACGATAACATATACCTCAGTTCACCAAGACAGTCCTTGAAGCATATATCCAAGCAAGTAGAGAGTTCAAAATCCTTTATTGTAAAACCACAGATAAAATCCAAGCAAGAAGTAGCTTAAAAAGTAGGTAAGCGCTTTCACCTATGGGCTTCGTCAGACCTTATGAATAATAGGACATTATCTGCATTTAAATAGCAGTTTAGGCGGGAACTTAACAAGAACACATATTAAATCTTAAAGTGCTACGTGCCATTTCATTAACAATTCATCTCAATGCAGTTATTAAATCTGAAGAAAAATATATATTAAATAAATAACATACATATAAATTCATCTATACATGAGTAGATATATACACTCAATCTAAAATACTCATAAGAATATATATATGTATTTAAATAATAAGATATATATAAAAAATATAAATAAAAAAATATATATACATATATATATATATGAATATATACTATCCTAATAACAATACCCTTTACATCGACATTGAAGTCTAATGTTAACAGATCGGTGTAATTGATATTATAAAAGTCATCATATGTTTATCACCAATCATATATATACTCAACTTAAAAATAATAAAACACATATAACTAGGTAAATGAATAGTATGTATGCATTATTAATATAAATATAAATATGAATAAATATGCATGTGTCAATCAATTGAGATGCAATAAATGTGTAGTTAATCATTTACGTAGCCTACGTGTTCTTAAAAATGGTTTAATGGGAACAGACGAGTTTAGGCCTGGGGTCATGTCAGATCTGAGCCTCATGATCCATGTGGCTTCCCTGGTCTCAGTAAAACCCCTAACATCACCCCCTCTAGGTCCAAGCTCTATTTGTTCTATTATGCAAAACTCAAAAGAATGTATGTCACCTCCTGTCATCACATGCTTTGCTAGTGCATTGGTGGTTGTACCAGTTCTTATATTATACAGGTGTTCACGTATTCGCTCTTTCAACATCCTGTTGGTTTTCCCTACATAATAGGCCTGACATCCCTCACAAGTAGCCAAATAAACTATGTTCTTAGTCTCACAATTACCATTCACTCTAAACTCATATGTCTTGTTATTCCCTGGATGAACAAAATAACTTAATGGATTAATATACTTACAATATTTACATTTATTGCACTTTTTGGTTCCAAAATTAAGAGGTGGGGTTGTATATTCTTTTGGATAACACAATAATCTCTTCAGATTCTTTTTGTTTTTATATACAAATGTAGGATTCTCTCCAACTATCCCTTTTATGGTATGATCTACTGTTAAAACACGCCAATGAGTTCTGATGATGTCCTTAATTACACCTACATCAGAGGTATAAAATATAGGGTATACTGTACCTCTATCCTCATTAACTAAGATATTATTGTGTGTTCCATTAGCTATATTGCTCTCATCTATCTCATTTGTGATATTAAAGTATGGTGCAGCACGACCCTTCCTAAGACTAGTTATATCTTCGATGCCTTTCAATACATCATTGGTTGAATACCCCCGTTCTATTAACCTCTCATTTAAGTCACGAATCTCTTGGTGAAAACCAATGTCACTAGGATTATACCTCGAGATACGAATGGCTTGTCCTTTAACTATATTGTTGTACACATAGCCAGGATGCATACTTAATCTATGTATGAGTATTTTAGATTGAGTGTATATATCTACTCATGTATAGATGAATTTATATGTATGTTATTTATTTAATATATATTTTTCTTCAGATTTAATAACTGCATTGAGATGAATTGTTAATGAAATGGCACGTAGCACTTTAAGATTTAATATGTGTTCTTGTTAAGTTCCCGCCTAAACTGCTATTTAAATGCAGATAATGTCCTATTATTCATAAGGTCTGACGAAGCCCATAGGTGAAAGCGCTTACCTACTTTTTAAGCTACTTCTTGCTTGGATTTTATCTGTGGTTTTACAATAAAGGATTTTGAACTCTCTACTTGCTTGGATATATGCTTCAAGGACTGTCTTGGTGAACTGAGGTATATGTTATCGTGGTATATCCGTATCCATGGTTGGCTTCCTTCGTGTTTGATTTTTATTAATTTTATTGTTGGCTTTTTCGAAGGAGCATTTGCCTTACTGTTGCACTTATTGGACTTTACTTTTATACATATACATATATATATACATATATATATATATATATATATATATGTATATAAAATCTCTCTCTCTCTCTCTCTATATATATATATATATATATATATAGTGTGTGTGTGTGTGTATAATATGAAGGCATCATTTTTTAAATATATATATATATATATATATATATATATATATATATATATATATATATATATATATATGTATATATAAAACATTATGAAATCAGCTGTCATTGTTGTGGTATGCTGGATGAAATTATTAACTGTATCTGAAAAAAATAAACAAATAACTGTATGTGCAAAAAACTAAACAAATAAATAAAATAAAACAAGTCCTTCTAATGTAGGAGCAACTCACATCCTACAACATCTAACAGGTAGGAATTGTTGGCCTTAAACCATTAATTTAATATTGTCAAAGATTTTGTCTAAGTGCCTCATGGTAAGGTAAAGCTTTCATTGTCTCTGTTAATCACCAGATCAGTTAAACATAAAGGTATTACCTGTATGCCTGCCAAAGTCCAGCTTGACTGCAAATTCATATCAAAGATTATGGAAAATAGTGCAGCTACTGGAATAACCGGTGGCAGCATCTTGTGCTATTTATGCCTAGGGTGCACCCATAGTCCTGACTGGCTCAAGAAACAACCAATGCTATCCCGCAATCTGGGACCCCTCAATCCTCAACTCAAAGTTAAGGAGTAAAAATTGATCTGGTCAGCCCCGCAAATATCTCAACTATGAATTGAGGAGTGATGGCAAAAAAAAAGTCTCTATTACCACATACGAAGAGCTGAAGCAAAGGCTTCAGTCCTGAAAGAATTAAATAAATAAATGTCGGTACTGCACTATTATTGACTTTAATAAATAAATGCTAGTACTACACTATTACTGACTAGGCCCATTAACATCTTGCTCCTGGGGAAGCCACATATTACCTTAGCTACATTTCTGGTTTTCCCAATATTGTAGCTTGGGCCAACAATAATCTGATAAAGGCCACTGTTTAAAAAAAAAACTTTCTTCAAAAGTGTTGACCAAATATCCTTTTTCCTCTGTATTTTTTCCTTTAGCACTTATCGTCTATTGCCAACTCAAAGGTATGAGATCTTACAATATATTCTAATATGATGCACCTTGTTCTTTTTATCATATGATTCACCACTGTTATGAAAATAAATTCTCTGTTACCATCTTCTCAATGTAAAACACCTAGTCAGAACCCTATGCTTTTATATGAAAATATGCATTTTTTTCTATATCAAGCTGATCCAGGGAATCAGAATAGTATGAAAAAGAATTGGTATAAGGCCGTCCTCCTTAGATTTGAGCAGTAGCCAGTAAATTTACTTGTTTAATCTGCCATTAAAAATATTATGTAGTGCAATATAACTTAATAAATCTTATCACCATATGGAAGCTATAATCTGTTCTATAAATATCTGTAGCACAAATAGCAAGATGTAAAGAGTGCTTACCATTTATATTAATAATGGATTATTCACTTTTGTTAGTATTAGGTTTGTTTTATGCCATCTAAGGGCTGTGAACACAAGCAGTCACTATTTGCTATAAATTGTATGCATGTATATATTATGAACAGTAATCATCATCACATTAAAATAACTAGAAAATTCCAGTCTAGTCAACTACAAGTATCTACAAATGGGTACTGTGCGTGTCACAGCCATATTCATTTTGCTAAATCATTGTACCCATAGGATCACAGACAACTAATATCAAGGTGTAGATTTTCCTATTTGTTACTCATAGCAATGCTTGTACCCTGGAACTTCTCTAGAATTACACACATCTGCTAATTGTAATATTTTGCAGTATTGTGTTATCCTGTGGGATATGAAGGAATTAATATAAATGTTTTGTTTTCACAAGCCTTCAAAATGTCTAAAAACATATTATAGTAATGAAAGTCCAGCCCCATTTCTTGCCCCTCCTTACTTTGCTTTAGCTTATGTTTTTTCTTATCCCAGTATTATATTTTCTATCCTTGTTTCACTTATGTGCTGCTTATGGTTTACAGGACAGCAGTTAAGTATTAAAGCTATTGGACTTAATGCCATATGATTTTTTTGTTGTATAGCAGCCCCACATTATGAAAAGTTTGGATGTTTTTTCAATCCTAAATTAACGCAAAGACCATCATTCCATATGAAATAAAAAAAAAATCTAAAACTGTGCATAGGACCACATCAGCTTACTCAATCCATATTAGTGTGCTATCCCTGCCTTGGTAAAATTAATTAATAACTAGATTTTTTAAACTGGTCCAGAATGATCAAAAACTTTGAGTCTTCTTTCATATCTATGTTTTACAGCTACGGTATATCTTGAGCATTTCCTTCCTGGGGATTCTTAATGTTTGTAAAGTTATTTTATATGATGGTCCATAACTGTAGTGCATCAGAATTTTGAATGTTTGAAATTTGGTGTATACAAAGGGTACTTTTATTACACTGCCACACAGTCTGGACCCAGGTATTAGATTTTAGAAGAAATTTGAACAGTAATGAATATAGTACGCTGAGTCACAATGTTCAACCACAATTGAGATGTGGGCCATTTGTAGCTGAAATACTTCTATCTAGAAAGAACCACCAATGAGTCTGCCAAAGCAACAAGTGAACAGAAAAACAAACTTAGCAAATGACTTGCCTCAAAAATTACAAATGCAACAGGATGTGATACTTTCAAATGTATTATTGAATATCCAAAATTAAGCACTTTTGTCCCCTAAACTGCTGGGACTTCGTCAGAATAACTTAACAATCACTCACAATTCATTGTTTATAGTTTCCAAGGTGGGAAATCATATTCATTAACAAGTCAATTAAAACCAGTTAAAACATCTGCAAAATATTTAAGACTTAAACCCTTCATGGAATCCAGTTTTTGAAATACCTATATCTGGAAATTCACAGCAAACACATTAAAAAATACTGGAACTAGCCCAGGGGTAATTTTACCAATATATTAAATACTAAAGGAGCATCCATAAATGAAAGTGCCATTAGGTGCATTTGTTGTTCTTGGGGCTAGACATTCACTAAGTTTGTTTTATAGTTCTATAGACGTTACTGGGCCTGAAGATATCATATACAATCATATACCGGATAATATATTTTATAAGCATTTTGCTATTAAACAAAGTCTTTCTGGTAAGTGTTGATCTTTTTTCAATAGAAAATTAATGGTAATCACTTGGGTGAATAATCATTACCTGATTGCTAATGAATCTCCTCTTGTGCCATGCAATATACATTGCAATTCTTCATACAGAATTACAAGATGCATTACATTAAAAATCTAAAAATAAAAAGACTCTTATCGCAAGGAAGAGATCTGCTGGCAAAACATGTACATGAAGGAGACAATATCGGGAAGAATACAGGCCCTCAAATACATTTTATTTAACTGTTTAATTCACAGTTTTTTCAATGAGGTAAGTTACAATAAAGCAATGTCTCAAATCCCTGGAAATATAATTCATAGAATAGTGGCTCAAATAACATAACCAATAACAATACAGTTATCAGCAATTAAAACAGGAATGACTTAGTTCTTTTACTAGTCTAGCTGGCAAGTTCTGTGAACTCAGGAAGACATGTTGTTGGACATTAAGCCAGATCACCTGCTGTCTCTTGACTAAACAAAAAAGAACTGAAAAATTCTACTGATTGTCCAAAAAAAATAGTTGCAACAGTAACTAAATTTCCAGTCTCTTTTAGTGAAACAAGCACACAAACTCAATACGAATGCTAACAATACTTACTATACAACAAAATTGTTTCAGTTAAGGAAAGTCTCTATAAGATCATAGAAAGTTGCTAGGCTATTGGCCTTGAGACCCTGTAAGCCTAGGTAGGAGTTTAGCCCATGTTTAGACAAGTCAGCACCTGATCCTCCTGTCCAGTAGGGACATGGGTGGAATCCCAGGGTTGTATTTTCTATTTCCCATCCAGTTATCCAGTTAGCACTTAAAAGGGGGTAAAGAGTTACTCTGCTTGACATGGAGAGAGAGTCTATTCCACAGATGGGGGAGTCACTGGGACACAAATCTGTCCCGCCAGCAAGTCCTATTGATGTCACAGACCAGGTTGAGGCCGCAATCTTATGATCAAATGAAACAGCGACCTTAAGCATTTTTACCATTAAAGTATAAAATAATGTATAAGAATGGAATACATGGTCCACGTCCCAGTAGGCTACTGTATCTTTGTAAAATGATAGTCATGTTGTCATTATTCATCCTGCTCATCCTGCTACACATTGTAGCTTGAGGTACCCCCCCCACCAAAAAAAATTTCGAAATCAGTACATTTTACAGTTAAATAATGTTGATGCCCATGCATCCTTTGGTTTTTAAGCCATTTTAAGCCTGGAAGTACTTTTTTCTGTCATTCTGGATTATGACTAGAGCATCATTAAGTTCTTCCTTTTGATCTTCTATATTTTTTAATTCACCTCACTGGCTTAAAGGGTGAAATGGGTATCATGCAAACATGTGACTATCCATTGTCTTCCTTTACAAGTCACCCTCAATGTATTCAGTTTGTCACATGACTCATTTATCTAACATAGCAATGGGCAGTGCACACACTGGAAACATGGAAGATTCTCCTGTGACCACCCGTCCAAGCAACTACAGAATGTAGCTACCTATAAATGAAATTCAGTTTGTTAAATGCATCCATTAACTTTAGCTGCACCTCCTTTCAGGTTGAGCCTATCCTCCATCAGGTAATCCCTAAAAAAAATCATGTAATCATAAGTGACTGCAAGGTAGCAAAGCATGTACATACTTTCCTAATGTTAATTATACTGTAAAACATACCCCAGCAATATGAACGACTTACTAGCTCCTAGCCAGAGAGTTTTTAGTCAAAATAAGCAAATGTTTTACCTCTGTAAATGTTTTGTTTAATGAGAAAAATATGAGGTTATTGAAAGGCAAGTGGAAGACAAGATCAATGATCCCTCCACTGCATGAGAGTTTGTGGCCCAAAGGAGGAACTGCTTGCTGAACTAACGCACAACTGTAGTTTAAGTACCACCTATAACCTAGTTTGGGGTTAAATTATCAAATATTATGTGTTGAGGTATCCAACCAGTGCATATCCCATAAACATATTCTAGTTCACAGATATATTTATTTAACATTTGTTTACTGGGAAAGTCTGACTTGGAACAAAGACAATTTTCAGCAGAGGCCTGGGGAGAAATGCTCCAGATGCATGTCTTTGTAACATGGGTGGAAACAGGAGTATCCTGAGAAAACCCACACAAACACAGAGAGGATAAGCAGACTCTGCACAGAAGGCACTCCAGCCAAAAATTGAACTGGAGAGCCTCATGCTGTGAACTGACAATGCTACTGCTGCACCACTGCACCATCCAAGATTATATCAACCCAGATGGGACTCAAACCCACAATCCCTGTTTTATATATATATATATATATATATATATATATATATATATATATATATATATATATATATATATATTTGGTAATTGGTTGGGTAAGCTGCTTTGAAGAATATTTATAATCATGACCTGGACTTAATGGGGAGACAATCTAATGGAATAATGCAGAACAGTAACAAACAATATAGCACATTAGTTTTCACAATTAATAAGAAGGCATGGAAGTAAAAAATAACTATTGTTGTCATTAGTCAACTGATAGCAGTAATGTTTAGCATATGGCATAAAGCATGAACATTTATATTTTTAATTTAGGTAAGTTGTAGGCTGATCACCCTTAAACGTCACAGCTATTGTGATGTCACAAACGCTTTCCAGTCCATTGGTCAGATTGTCACTTCAGGCATTTGAAATAATAAGATGCTCAAACCTCTTTAAGAATTCTCTGCTTACCTAGAAATGAGTCAAAACCATCCTGGTCCTCCTTCTAGTTCCGTGATAAGCAATGGTATGGTTTGGGATGGTGACATTCAGAGGTTGGAAGCATTCCTGGAATATATTAACAGTTTGGTCGATTTTTTAAAATTTACCTTTGTTTATAGTTATACTGAAATAAATTATTTAGATGTCCATTTGACAGTTGATAACGATAAAAGGAGTCTTATATCAAATATTTATAGAAAACCTACCTTTTCGAATTCTTATTTGGAATATCAGAACTGGCACCCTGACCACCAGAAAAGGGCTATAATTAAAGGGCAGATGGTCAGGGCTGCCAGAATGGTTAATAACTACTTAAATTTTGAAAAGGAACTAGATTTTATTACAGGAATGTTTTTGAAAAGAGGTTACCCCGAGACCCTGGTACACGCTATTAAGGTGGAGATTATAGATAAAAGAAAGGGAGGGATTTATCAGCCCATATTAAAAAATGGTACAGACATAGGTGAGTTGTTGGTTGAATTTGAAGTGAAAAAGGAAAATAAAATTAAGGAAGGTTTGTTTTTTATAACCACATATAATTGTGACACGGAATCTATGGTGAGGATAATACAGAGGAATTGGGATTTATTGAAATTAGATACTAGTATATATATAGTAAATTAAGGGCTTCTCCTATTAATGTATATAGAAAGGATAGATCTTTTAAAAAACTATTAGAGGGTAGTAAGTTAAAATTGACATCTAGGTCTTGTAGGCCGGTTGGGAATTTTAAGTGTGGCAGATGTAATAAATGCAAGTATATTCTTACATCAGGAAATAGGATTAAATTAGGGAAATAAATTATATTTTTAGTAGACATTATGATTGCTATAGCAGAAATGTGGTGTATTTAGCTAAGTGCAATCAGTGTCCAGCGTTTTATATTGGAAAAACCTGTCGTACACTTAGAGAAAGGATAGGGGAGCATTTGCTAGACATTAAACATATGAAAAATACTAATGCACTGGCAAGACATATTAAGATAAATATAGGTCACGAATTCCAATTTTGTATTATTCAGCAAGTTATTAAGGATAATCAAGGGCATATATTGGATGTCCATTTAGATATTAGTGAAACTAAGTGGCAAATAAGGTTAAATGCCACTAGTTATCCTGGAATTAATGACCATATTAGTTTAGCCCCATTACTAAAGTTAAGATATATACTGGGCTAAAATTTCTGCCATAAAATTTGTTTTTTATCTAGACATGTTGTAACTTATATTGTTGGATTAACAAATCAAATTATTTTATTTTTCATTTTGTACTGATTTTATCTTACATATTTTTATATGTTTATTTTTATGTAATATTATAGTATGTTTTTATTCATGGTTTTAGCTTATATATGTTTTTAGGTATATGTATGGTCTGATGGGTATGTGTCTTTAATTTTGTGGGAGTGTAAATAATCAATTAAACTGGGAGTGTTATAAAGGGAAGTGGTTTCAATATGATGTGTTAGTTCTGATGAAGTCTGTATAAGTTCAAGACGAAACCTAGGTCAACTTGTCTACAATTGTGAATTGTGTGTCTAATAAATGGTATATTTGAGAAGTTTCTTGGTTGGACTGATTTGGACTGATTGAGTTTCCGTGTAAGAATATTGGTTCTTCAGTTTATCTGGATATTTTTAATTTAGGTAAGTTGTAGGCTGATCACCCTTAAACGTCACGGCTATTGTGATGTCACAAACGCTTTACAGTCCATTGGTCAGATTGTCACTTCAGGCATTTTAAATAATAAGATGTTCAAACCTCTTTAAGAATTCTCTGCTTACCCAGAAATGAGTCAAAACCATCCTGGTCCTCCTTCTAGTTCCGTGATAAGCAATGGTATCTTAATATTTATTAAATTAAAATCCCTTAACAAAGGTAAGAACAAATACAGCATATGATCACAAACTCTACTATAACATCTGCATAATAATGTTGAATGTTCCCTGTGACCCATAGCCCTGTTTTCTAATTTATTTAATTATTTATTGCAACTTAAATTTAACAAGTTTCTAAGATGTCATTGTAACATCGAGGTGACTCAATGGCTTATAGCCCTAGTATCACTGTTTCAGAATTCAGAGTTTAATCCTGACGTTCATTCATAGCTTGTGGAAGTTTATGGGTATTCCTTCTGCTTGGGTGGGCTTTTTGTTTATGTTGTGCACTTTTCCACATCTGCAAAACATACTAGTTGATTGGTTGCTCTAAATTATCTCTCTCTATCTATCTGTCTATCTATCTATCTATCTATCTATCTATCTATCTATCTATCTATCTATCTATCTATCCATCCATATATTGTATTTACACATTATATTGTATGTTGGGCTTGGTGAAAGCTTAATGAGTGGTTAGTAATACTGTTGGGTGGCTGAGCAGTGTGGGTATCTTGCCATTCCGCTTCTTATTGTGTGAATATTTTTTTCATTTTTGGTATGTTAATTTGAATTGTTAGTCAACAGTTTATAGTCATGTGCTATGCTTAAAGACAATTGAGTTATTGTGGTTTAGCAATTAACAGACTGGTCATATTGTACTTACACTTGGTCTTATAGCATCAGCATTAAAAAAGGACCAAAGAAAGATCTATTCATTTACATCCTTGAGAAATAATAATCTTTGCCTTATGTTTCTCTGCAAGGCCTATGTGCTTTTCAGTTTAATTAAATGTTTGCAAAGTAAACTGTACTGTCACACTAAGGAATAATTCACCCTTAAATTATAACCTTTTAATGATGCACAATGACAGCTGGTGTTTTACCTACAATACTGATTATTGCCTACATTCGAACGTACCTATTGCCCTGCTCATCTAATCCTTATATGCTGAGGTGTGCTTCCTTTCATAACCTCCACATTTCCTTTTCCCCCATCAAAACATGCACATTATTCTTAAATTTCGTAAACAAGCAAAGTGCATCATTTTTGCTCAAACACGAAGAGTGCATTTATGTTTTCAAGCAGCAAGTCAACATAACCAAGGAAGGTCTATTTACACATTTGTATGTTTAGAATTATGGTAAAGTAGTTAAAAGGCAAATTTACAACAATCCTATCTTGAAACTGCCTCATTTATGGAGCATTCATTCCTAGTTTGAAAATATGCGCTTCCAAAGCCTAAAGAAATTAATAGAACTGATACAGGATATCAAGTGAATTGTATGCTCATCCAAATGGTTGTTGGGATTGTGTGAGTAATGGTTGAGGGAATAAACAAAAAAGTCATTGTTTTTGAATACATTAAGATTCTTATTAATTACTGCTTTGCAAATTAATTTAACATATGTTACTATTGCAGCAGAATGAATTTTGTTGAACTGACTGTTCAACTGTTTTTCCAAGAAAAATTGTTCTGCATTTTTAAAACACAGATAATTCAAAGTAATTTTAGATATTTAAAATATCTCTTAATATAATTAAAATAAAACACATGTAACAAATAGTCTACATGATTCAATAAACTCCATGTAGGTTCTGTGCACAACTTAAAAGGAGTTTATTCATGTACACAATATTTTACATCATGTAGCATTGCACAATCTCATGTCATGAATATTAATGATGTGCAGTGTGTGTATGCAAGGTTTCAAAGCTCTTCCCGGTGTTATGGCTATAAAACCTGTATAGTGAATGTGGCTCATTCCAGGACAAAGGGAAAGCATGCATTTTCTGAAATAGATGACGTATGGAACAGAAGTGTATATGTCATTATATATTGACTGCAATCTTCAGTGATTTCCCAATAAACCACCCATTTTACAAGGAACAGGCCAAATATATGATGCAAATATCCGGACAGTCTGCAAAACTATGGGCAGTCTGCCTTTTGTGATTTAATTATTTTTTTATCCTTTATTAATTAATTTATTTTTTTACTGTCAGCATTTGCACAATGTGCACTTGGCATAAACATGTTTAGCTATGCTCAGCTGATTTGCGCTAAGCGCAGCAGTGAACAAACTGAAGTAGTGGACCACACAGGTTATAGACAGGACCCAGACTGCCACATATATGAACTGGATACATTCAATTAACAATACTGATATTGCATATTATGCAACCATGGTAAGCAGTGTTGCATTAGAGTGCATGCTGCTCGGAAATGTGATTGCATAATGGTCAATAGTATTCACTGAATATTGCGTGAATAGTTTTTTCATTTTTGGTATTTTAATTTGAATTGTTAGTCAACAGTTTATAGTCATGTACTATGCTTAAAGACAATTGAGTTATTGTGGTTTATGTATGTGGCTGTCTGGGTCGTGTCTGCTATGTGGATGGCCCGGCCCATTCATCCGGTTTGTGCACTGCCAGTCTAAATGCAAATGAGATGTGCATAGCCAAAGCTGCTATTGCTAAGTGGCACATCATGGAAACAGTGGCCCCCCCAAAACATAAAGAAATAATTATAACAAATTTAGAATTAGGTGAAATGAGGAAAAATAATCTATGTCATACACATTAGAAACTGTTAGTACACATGAGATATGACAACATAGGTCTGGATCCCAATGCTCACCGCAATGCACTGTCACAAAACAGGAAGGGGGTGTTATCCATCTTTGTTCCACAAACACCTTTGAAGCAAACAAATGAAATAATTCCTCACATAACCAAGTGCAACTGAATGAACACTGATATGAAGGCATGAACTGTTATTTGTAAACTTATTCTATGTACTATATTTGTATGTAGTGCACTTACTGATCACACAACCTGCTATGATTATTCATTGCAAATATACAGCTGTGTCCTACCTTTCCATGTTTCTTGGACATTCATCAGTTATCTGACCAGTACTCAGAGACATGCAGTGTGTAAACCAGTCTATATTATTTACCTTAAAACATGTGAGGATATTCAATGGGGGCAATATGATATGCAGTTGCCATTGAAATTTATAGAAGGTTGGATATCACAAAAGCATAGACTTCTGTTTTGGCAGTGGAGAGCAAAGGTAGGTTCCTGTCATGGAACAAGCAAGGCTATAATGTTCTTTCAAGGGGGGTGGAGCCAGACTGAACTTCTGTTATGTCACAAACAAGACTATGTTGGTCTTGTTACTCTCCTTGATTTGCATCCTGACAGTTTGATCTTGTGAGGGTGGTGAAGGTGGAAATTGCTGTGTCTCATTACTTTCAAACTTCTCTGTTATGATTTTCCATTTCAAATGTATGTTGATAAACTGAGGGCATGCAGTGATCATCATTTCATTGGGTAGGTATCAATGTGTGAATCTTTGAGGCCTGAGGCCTACTACTTGCTAATGGACACATACAAGTTAAATAAGTCTCTGCTGTCACATGTGACATTAATTTCTGTACGAATCTCCCACCTTGTAGTTGCTTACTGTACCAAGTGAAAAATACAAGAACATGCCTTAATATTATTATACAACGCAGTACATGTTCAGGACTTATCTTGTAAATCCAGCAGTTGATGCAGTGTTAATTTAAGGCTGACTGTGATGCAAGCAGTGCAAAGCCAATACATGGGAAGTTAAAGGCTGTGGCTATGAGTTGAGGTCAGCGGAAGTTGCAGGGTTCCTGTATTGTGTCCCTGTCCAACCTGTAGCACTGTACAATATCCATGTTATGTATGTTGAGATAAGTTAAATGTGGCCTGAAAACTCTTCTCTGTCTCAACCTCAGCCTATTTGGCAGCAGCATTGCCTGCAGCCTGTAGCACATACGGATGGAGTTAAGCAGTAGCAGCAGCTCCTAAAATTCTGTCTGTGGAAAATTTCTCTATCGTACTCCACTAGTTTTGAAATCCACAGAAAAAAACAACACAGACCCCTGGATTCCCAAAAGCTTGCATGGAGGACAAGATGAGTGCAGGAGTCCACACAGCCGTGTGATCCAGGAACAGCCTGCAGGGGCGTGCATGAGAGCTCCAGCACTAATCCTGCATGGACTAAGTCTTGGTATGGAAATCACCTCATTTGCAGGATAAATCCTTACAAATGAGGTAATTTTTCAATCCAGGAAGCTTGCAATAGACCGTGTAAGACTAGTTCTATCTGCAGAAATGTACTCCATTAATAACCAAGTACATTTCTGCAAATTCCAAAATGGAGCTATGACAGTTCCAAATAAAGGATGCATATCACTGAGTAAGCATACCAATGGCCAAGTATAAAGCCATTGGCATTGCAAACAGTTTAAAAAAAATGAAAAAATCAACTTTTTTTTTTTCGCCGATCTTGGCTGTTTAAGCATAGGGCAGCGGCGCGCAAACGTGATCAGGGGAAAATAAGAAAATAAACATAAAATGAGCATTCTGACTAAAATCAGTATTCTGCCATACAAGTCAATGGCAGGCAGAAGACAACATGACCAGTGAGTAGTGGTTGCTAAGGGAGGAGGCTCAGTGTGAGACATGTAACTATGCATTAGCAGGCAATCCTATGCAAATGAGGGTAAGGTTAGTGAATCCCAGTTTTCCCCAGGGTGTGAGGCAGGTTCCAAGAGTGTAAGAGTAGAAATAACTGGATGCAAGACTAGGATATAGGTGACATCATGGTGGGGGGGGTGTCAGGCATACTGTAAGTGGATTGGAGCCCTGTGGCTCGGGACTGCTCCTAGCTTAGCACAGCTAAGCTAGAGGTGTGTCCAAACTGCTTAGCACTCTTTACAAAGTGTAAACGGGTGTGCGCACCGTGCACCAGGTCTTACAGGAAGAAAAAGGAAGTTAAACCAGGAAATAGCAGCTCTGTGCACATTTGAGCACTCTGTTTGCGCGGCGCGCACACAGGCTTAAACAGGGAGACAATGTGAAGGGAAAACAGCAGTAGGAAAGTAATCAAGGAGAACTAGCTTAGCTGACAGGTAAAATGTATCAGAAACAGCCAATTACACAGGCAGCAGCCCAGCCCAGCACACCACTATAAAATATGCAAACACCTGCCCCCCTTGTTTTTCCCAAAACCTTTGCTCCACTGGTGCATACAGACGGGGAAATTTTACAAAACGAAAGCAAGAGAAAAAATGTTAGGGGCTGCTTTTGCTATTATAAACCAGCATGTGCAAGAGGCTGAGGGTGGTGAGGATGTGAATGCTGCTGAGCAACCAACAGCGAGAAGATGGAGAAGAGTGCACAGACCCAGTGTAACCTACCAAGGGCTACATGAACTGGAGATAGTGGAGTGCTATAGGGTGGACAGGGACCTCCTACAGAAAGCTGTTGAGCTGTGCCGGCCATGCCTCACACACAGAAATAACAGAGGGGAACCCATCCCAGTGGATAACAAGGTATGTGTAGGCCTAAGAATACTACCTACAGGTACCTTCCAAAAGCCAACTGGGGATATGATGGGGATTTCACAGGCATCAGCATCCAGGGTACTCCACCAGTTCCTGGATGCCATGTCAGCACATGTCGGTGAGCACATATATTTCCCCATCACCCATGAGGCATTGGCCAGCAATATGCATCTCTTCCACCAAATAGCAGAATACCCTGAGGTAGTGGGTGCAATAGACTGCATGCAGATATGCATTAAAGCAGCAACAGGTGAGTGGGGTATGGTCTACATCAACCGCAAGGGCTTCCCCTCCATCAACTGCCAGGTCATGTGTGATGCCCAGGCCATAATAATGAATATGTGTGTGCTGGCTGTCCTGGAAGTTACCACGATTCCCACATCTGGCATCTGACGCAGCTGTACCAGACATTTGCCAATGGGGACATCCCACACAGTCACTTAGTGGGTGATGCTGGATATGCACTGGAGCCATGGCTGATGACACCCATTAGAAATGCACACACACCCAAACAAGAACTCCATAATGAGGCACATGCACAAACACGAATCATTATAGAGCGTGTGTTTGGGATGCTCAAGTCATGGTTCCGGTGACTGGATACATCCGGTGGAGCCTTGCAGTACTCAACAACGACATGTACCCAAACTGTCCTTGTATGTGCCATGCTACACAATATGATCCTGTGGAAACAGCTGCAGCAGGAACAGCATGGGGCAGGGCCACACAGCCCCCCACCAATGCCAAGGCCTGCAAAGACACAGAATGACTCAGAAGAGGAACAACCTGAGCCTGCCCCAGTAGGCAGAAAGAGGAATGCCCACTATGCCCTGGCCTTGGCAAAGAGGCAATGCATAGCACATGCACTGACACAGTAGGGACCCAGGGAATGACACCTCTCTCCAACTCGCACATACAGTAAAAGAGATGCCAAACATGACACTACCTGTGCTTAACCATGTATAGGGAGTGTACTATGTGCATCTGACATAGGGAGCCCTGCAGCACCACCCTCATTACTGGGACACCCACAAGGTAAGTGACTCACACATGCCAGTTAGGGGGGCACATACCCAACAACAGTCACAGCCAGCAGGATAGGTGTAGACAAATACAAACAAATGCTGTACTATGGCCTCTGAATGAGCCCTATGGGTAACCCCTTCCCCAGGCCTACATAGACAGACTGCAGGCAGTTGGATGTAAGTTGTGAAGTCTAGGAAGTCAGAAACTAATATGTAGCTAGTGAAAGCTAAGATCTGTAGTATACTGGTATGCCTCTAACTGGCATGATAGGTAAGTCCACATACTAAAATGGTGTACCCAACATACCAGTACAGTCCTAGAAAATGAGTAAACATGTCAGGTGAGCCCCACCATCCTACTTACACTTATAGTAACAGTCAGGTGTGCCCCCCACCCATGTGTAGAAATGTAAAAGCAGTCAGGTGCCCCGCCGCTATGCAGAAATGTCACAACAGTCAATGCCAAACGACTAATATATACCCTGCAGACATAGCATGCTACCCATTGGTGTACAACACAAAGGTCAGCACTGCAGTACAAACTACCTGGACTTGATTCACACATGCAATATAGATGGCCACACTGGGCATGCTCACACACAGACGAATGAAGGCAATGTCAGTCAACAACATACTGAAAGGTCATATTGGGCATGCTCACACACTTAAACACATGAAGGCCATGTCTGCAAACACCAGTGGACCAGACATAACTGGCAATTGCAGTTCTTATTGCAGACACATGTCAGTATGCACCACTCCTGCCTTGCATACACAGTCTATGGGAATACAGACATATATGTAAGGACAACACACTATAATAAGCCAAAGGTAGATGGACATAGATGTGTGGAAGAGGGTGACCGTGACAAGGAGCCATCTGGACTTGTCCCACTCAGCACATAGCCAAAGGGCCCCAAACACATGAGGTGCAGGTGTCACTCACTGCAGATACTAGCCACCAGCATCTATCAGCATAGCAGACTATATGGTACACATGCCAGCTGTGCCACATGAATGTACAAGGAAGTAGTCACTTAGTAGGTGTATACACGTACCTGTGGCATATGACCCCATGTGTGCCTGCATGTGGCATGACAATCCCTACATGAATGGATTTTGGCCCATGCACACACCGCCCTCCCCATAGCAATATCATGACAAGCCTGCTGAGGTCATCCAATGTGAAATACACTTCTGGGAGAGCTGTAGCTCAGTAATCCCCATGGTGCTTCCCATAACTGTGTACTGCTGTAGAGATAAACTAGTTAGGTAGTAGTTCTAACCTCAGACTTGGCAACTGTGTGAGCGTGTGTTTGTGTGCGTGTCTCTCTGTCTCTGACTGTGTAAAGAGAAATGCTTTTTAGGCTACTCATCCTCCGTACAAATCATATACTCACCTTTGGCAAGGCTGCTGATGTAACTCACCTAGCAATACACCTCTGGGAATGTCATAGCCCAGTAATCTCTGTAGTGCATCCCGTAACTGCATACTGCTGTAGTATGATAAAGTAGTTAGGTAGGTGTTCTAACCCCAGACCTGGCAACTGTGTGTGTGTATGTCTGACTTAGTAGAGAGCAATGCTTTTTAGGCCATTCACACTCTGTACAATTCATATACTCAACTTTGGCAAGGCTGCTGATGTCACTCACCTGGAAATACAA